>NC_045177.1:2653728-2683728 GCF_900700415.2 Clupea harengus
CTTTGAGTGCCCACTCCAACAACACACGGTAGGCACTGAATGGGGTGCTACGTCAGAGACCAGAAGAAGAGACAGTCATGACAGTAATTTTCTACAGTTTCATTAACTGAGCAACTTTCTAAAACTGTATCACTTCACAAGACATAAAAAAACCCATCTTAGTTAATGAACACAGCTCCTAGTGTATCAGTGTGAACTTACTTTCCGGAGGAGAATCACAGTCTTGGTGTTCTTGCTCATCCTCTTCTTTCTTCACTTCAACTGTAGTCTGCAGTAATTCACTGTAACTTGTGCTTGGTGACTCTGTGAAGTCTGTTTCCGTTTTACAGTGAAGATCTGCAATGAACTTTTCCTCGTCATCTTGCCATGTAATCATATGTCCATATTCCTCTTCTTTTATGTCATCTTCTTTCACTCTCAGTCTCAGGGGTACCTGGGATGTTTCATCACAGCCAGAGCTCAACGGCAGCCCAAGATTCATGTTAGCAACGGACCGAAGAGCAGTCTGATATAGAAAATGTAACGTTAATGACTTTCAAGCTCACATTTCTAGCTCAAACTGAATACAGCATAAACATAGCAAAGAGAAAGAAGACGATCTTATTTTTGTGTGGTGTATTACTATAGAAATAAGCGACACATTACGTTTGGGGTTAAAAACAAAATAAATTGAAATTACATAAATAATTGGAACAGAATAACCCAAGAGTTCAACTTTGTTGCATTGTCGCGGCCTCTGGATCTCTCGCTAGACTTCGGCTGATACATGCAAGTGCTGATGTATGACATATTAAACAAGGAATAACTAAGATTAATAATATTTTGAAAAAAAAAAACATACCTCCAATGCGTTATCACGCTGACCTGTTCTTTCTGTTTTTATCTCAAAGGACGTTTATAACGGAACAAAAGCGACAGGGTCCTTTGGATGTTTATATGTGGAGACTTCTTCTCTACCAACTATTGCCGTTTGATAAACCAACAAGAATACGGCGATATACTGCCACCGTTTGGACTGGAGTGTGACTGCGGTAACCCTGGAACTCGCTCACTGGTTTATGTGTGCTTCAAGAACTTTAGCGATGGTGATTAATCCGAATTCATTTTGTGCAGCATAATACATTCACTCTGAAAGCATTCATTAACATTCATAAATTGTCTTTTGGATGTTCAGACTGAACACTCAGAGCGCTTTGCAGGACTATTAATGCCCTTCACTTCATGTTACCCTCCCTGTTTTTTTGCATAATTTTGTAAAATACTAACGTGCTCCTGTTTTTCAAGTGTTGTTTTGTTTTCTCTGAGTAGAAACACTCTAGTGTGTCATCTCTACGACAATCTACAACAGTATTTAACAGTCTACTCCAGACTGCTCTGTGGAATTCAATTGCACACAAAATATGAATGTAAAAATGTGTATTTTCTGGTTTATATCAGTTTGTCTGGATTGTAAATATGGCAGTTTCACTATGAAAAGTGTGTTGAGCAATGGTACTTTAAAAAATGCTTCAAGTCATTGTACTGACAAGTATTTTATTTATTTCTCTTCAATAAATAAAAAAAAAAAAAATGTAACACAAAATGTGTATGAATACAAGGCTGCAGACATGTCTGTACTGTACACACAGTTTAAAGTGTAAATAAATACATGAATCAAATGTTTTGTGTTTTTGCAATAACAGAATCAGCAGAGCTATTTAGTCAAGCTACAAAGAAAGCAAATCGAACCAAAACTTCAATGAAACATTCAATGAATACATTATCAGAACAAATATTACTACAGCCAGACAGTGTAAGTGATCTCCAACAGTATTGAAGCTCAAAGTGGCATTATAAGTGGGTGCAGGACGATGCCAGATTAGGGCCAATCAAGTCCCTTACTGAGACAGAGGAAGAGGGAGAGAGAGAGGGAAGAGAGGATAGGAAGGGAGAGAGAGACAGAGTGAGAGAGAGAGAGAAAGAGGGAAAGAGGAAAAGAGGCAAGATTGGAGCATTTAGCATTAACTAACCTTTATGTGGGTTCATATGGTTGATATGGCATTTAGCATTTAGCATTAACTAACCTTTATGTGGGTTCATATGGTTGATATGGCATTTAGCATTTAGCATTAACTAACCTTCATGTGGGTTTGTGATGGCTGATATGGCATTCAGCATTAACTAACATTTATGTGGGTTTGTGATGGCTGATATGGCATTTAGCATTTAGCATTAACTAACATTTATGTGGGTTAATATAGCTGATATGTCATTTAGCATTTAGCATTACCTAACAATTATGTGGGTTCTCTGCATGTGTTTTCTGTTGGTGTTCTCAGAGGGTGCTCAGGTTCAGCTGATCCCTACAGGGTTAGGATGCCCTTGTGAATATCACACGTGGCTGCTCTTCTGAGTGAAGGCCTTCCCTCAACATGTACACCAGGGCCGTCATGGACTTTTTTTCTGGCCTTGATGCCCCTTGTGAATATTGCCCCTTCTACTGGCCTTGATGCCCCTGTGAATATTGCATGTTCATCTGCCACGTGCCCCGCCTGATTTGCCTTTATTTATGGATTTATTTTTTATATTCTGACAAACCAGTATGCTAGTATGCAGTATGCAATAATGTTAGTGACGACGTCTTTGTAATTATACATATTGCTGAAAGTAGCCTAAGACGCAGGGCTGTTTACAGCTAGATATGCAAGCGACATTATCTAATGTTTTTCTTAATGAAATGAAGTTTGTTCATTCCACAGCTAGCAATCCAATAAATAACCGTTACATTATTTTATTGTTAGATAAATGTTATTGTTATGATATCAGTAAATTATTATCAAATATTAATAAGGCTCAAATAAGTCCTGAGAGGACATACACACGCTGTTTTTCTCCAACCTTAGTAAGGTAGAAACGAGCTACAACCTCACTTCCATCAAAACGAGAGTGCTACCAGGTGTGGTACCAGGGGGAAACATACACTCGACCATGTGCATTCCAACCTAAAGCATGCCTACAGAGCCGCACCCCATCCCCACTCCTCACTGGCAGAGGAGCTTAACCATTTTTGTGCCCGTTTTGAGGTTAATAGGCCCAACACCAACCCCCACCACCTACTTGTGTTGAGCCTATTAACCTCAAACCTAAACTCCATCAATCGAGCTGTCCTCCAAGCTGGACGTATAGAGTTGATCCCTATGGGCAACCGACTGTGAAGAAGAGCGTGGGGACCATCTACAAAGTGCAACGCCGAAAAGGGATACTACAAAAATATTCAATAACTTCACTCTTACGCGGTATAGCATCACTAAAATCACTTCACACATTCATTCGGAAATCACACCCAGGCTGCTTTACTGAGCTAGCGTTAGCTTAGCATAATGTCTCTGGCTCGGAGTACACTGGGGAACTGACGTTAGCTTAGCATAATGTCTGGTTTGGAGTAAACAGGGGAGCTAGCGTTAGCTTAGCATAATGTCTGGTTTGGAGTAAACAGGGGAGCTAGCGTTAGCTTAGCATAATGTCTAAGTATAGTATAGCATCACCAAAATCACCTCACAAATTCATTTGGGAATCACACTGAGGCTGCTTTACTGTATGTTTCAACTCAAGAACAGTTAGGAGTTGTACATAAATGCCTTATCACAGAGTTATAATGTAAAAACATGTCTTTTCAGGTTACTATAGTGTACAAATGCTTTCCTACACTGGGCACATATGCAAGACTTCACTCCATAATGTACTAGCATATGTCTGTTAAGATGAGAGGACGTTTAAAACGCTTTTCCACACTGGGTACAGTTATGAGGCGTTCCTCTTGTGTGTACTAGCATAGGAGTGTTGAGGGCGTCACCGCTTTAAAATGCCTTGCTACAGCGCGGGAGTGAAAAAGCCTGTGCACTGCTGTTGCTTTGCTGGTGTCCTCTAAGACTAGAAGCTAGTATATGCTATATACTAGAACTTTGTATTTTGGATTTTGTTCACTGTGCAAACGCTGATGATATTTCAGATTATGAAATGAAGTGTATGCCTTTCCACAGTGTTCGCATGCGTATGGCTTCTCCCCAGTGTGTGAGCGTTTGTGCACTTTCAGACTTGTTGCTTGATTGAAAGCCTTGTCGCAATAAGAGCATTTATAAGGCTTCTCTCCCGTGTGTATTAGCATGTGAATTTTAAGATTTGAATTTTGCGAAAATGCTTTTCCACACTGGGTACATTTATGAGGCTTCTCTCCAGTGTGTCCTACCATATGCCTATGAAGATGCGAAGTACTACCAAATGCTAATCCACACTGGGCACATTTATGAGGCTTCTCCCCGGTGTGCTGTTCTTGATGATCGGTAGGGCTGTGTGTTTTTTGGTGTCTCTTGAAATCTCTCTGGAGCCCAAAACTCTTCCCACAAACTGTGCAGTGGTGTGGACTTCTGTTTAGTAGCTGGTTGAGATCGTTGTTCTTCTGTTGCCCATGTTTCTTCTGTTGTGGAATGTCTGGATGTTCCGATACACCTGGAAGAGTTCCATATGAATTTAGAATGACAGACAGGTGTTCTAGATGCAGCAATTAATTGTTACCCAATGAGGGAAATATTCCATTCCAAATACAGATCAGTAGACATTGAAATGCTTCTATACCAGTATAAAACAATGCAATGTGGCATTATGAATACGCAAACTACGAAAATAACGTGTTCTGATACATCTGGAAGAGTTACCAAATTGATTCAGAATATCACAGACATGTTGTACATTCAGCAATTAATTATTGTCTGATGAGAAATATTCCGTTTCAATGCAGCTAAGAAATATTCCGTTTCAAATACAGTTTAATACAAAATACAAGATACCAAAGCGTTTAATATCACTTGCCTATTCAGTCATAGTAACAATTAAACAGGCCTTTCAGCCTATAGGACCTTCATCAGGGCGAGTCAAAATGGCTGTCTTTGGGCTGTTTCTTAGAGAAGTCAGAGCAGTTCTAATAGGGGGAGAATCTCTCAGAGTTCTCTTCTCTTCTGGGTTTCCTAGTCCAAAATGAATGGGGGTCTATGCAGCCTTAAGACACTTCTGGGTTTCCTAGTCCAAAATGAATGGGGGTCTATGCAGCTTTTGGACAAAATTCTCCTTTTTATAGAGTATATTTTTTCCCCTTTGTTTTATGCACATCACACTAACATAACACTAACAAATACGGACAGCACTGCTTTCAAATTAAGTGGAGCTGGTGACATCACTCATTGACGGGGGCTAAAGTTACAGACCCCAGAACTAAAGTTACAGACCCCAGAACTAAAGTTACAGACCCCAGAGCTAAAGTTACAGACCCCAGAGCTAAAGTTACAGACCCCGGAACTAAAGTTACAGACTCTGGTTAGAAGCGAAGTTGTCCTTGGCTCAAAGTTAGTCTGAACTTGTTTAAATGACAACATAACTCTGTTTTAACTTCAAAGCTTTTTCACAACTGGTGTCTTGACAAATCTTGAAGGATTGACTAAGTGAGGGTTGGGTATAACTGAACGTTACTGATGCAGTGACTCTGTGAGTGAGGATTTTTAATGTCTGTCAGAGATGTGTGTGTGTGTGTGTGTGTGTGTGTGTGTGTGTGGTGTGACTCTGTGAGTGAGGATTTTTAATGTCTGTCAGAGATGTGTGTGTGTGTGTGTGTGTGTGTGTGTGTGTGTGTGTGTGTGTGTGTGGTGTGACTCTGTGAGTGAGGATTTTTAATGTCTGTCAGAGATATGTGTGTGTGTGTGTGTGTGTGTGTGTGTGTGTGTGTGTGTGTGTGTGTGTGTGTGTGGTGTGACACTGTGAGTGAGGATATTTAATGTCTGTCAGAGATGGGTGTCTGGATTTAAAATAGTTAAGTCCTGCCACCAAAAGTAAGACAGCGGTAGAAATCACGCAAAGCGCAGTTACCTAAATTACTGTAACGTTACTCATAAGTGTTGTATTGTATAATCTATCCTAAGTTACCGTAACGTTACTCTTAAGTGTTGTATTGTATAATCTATCCTAAGTTACCGTAACGTTACTCTTAAGTGTTGTATTGTATAATCTAGCCTATGTCCCAATTTGCAGGAATGATACATAAATGTCAGGAATGCTGAGCTTAGGTTTTGTGTGCTGGCCACTGAAATACACAGGTCACACACACAGCACGCACACACACAGGTCGTTCACAGTAGGAAGGACGCCACTGAAATAGAGACTTACACAGGTCGCACGCACATGCACACGCACACGCACACACACACACAGGTCGTTCACAGGACAAAGGACACTGAAATAGAGATTTCAGTACAAAGGACAAAACTTTTCTTGGCTGTTTGCTTTCTTTTACTTGATTTTTCATCAGTTTTAGCACGCCCACACACACACGCACACACACACGCGCACACGCATCAGTATTAGCACGCCAACACACACACACACACACACGCCAACACACACACACACACACACACAAACACACGCATCAGTATTAGCACGCCAACACACACACACACTACCACTTCATGTAATTTCAGTTACTTATTCTGTTTTCAAGAAAGAGGGGTGAGGGGTGTGTGGGTGTGTTTGTGTGTGTGTGTGTGTGTGTGTGTGTGTGTGTGTGTGTGTGTGTGTGGTTGGGAGTGGGATGAATGGAGTTGCTTCACAAAAAAAAAATCATAATAATAACAAAATAGGAATAATAATAATACAAAATAAATATCCACCACTGGTGTGAAGTTACGGGAGGAACTTACTTTCCTGAGGGGAATCACTGTCTTGGTGTTCTTGCTCATCCTCTCCTTTCTTCCCTTCAACCTCCACTGTTGTCTGCAGTGTTTCATTACAAGTGGAGCTTAGTGACTCTGACAAGTCTGTTACAGTTTTACAGTGAAGATCTGCAATGGGCTTTTCCTCGTCATCTTGGCATGTAATCATGTGTCCGTATTCCTCTTCTTTCACTGACAGCCTCAGGGCTACCTGTTGTGTTTCATCACAGCCAGAGCTCAACGGCAGCCCGAGATTCATGTTGGCAACGGACCGCAGAGCAGTCCAGAGCTTCCTCTATATTCAAAAAGGAACGGAAAACACATGGAAATATAACGTTAAAGGCTTATAAGCTCACATTTACTCCTTTATCTGAATAAACACAGCAAAACATAGAAGAAAGGAAAAGAGGAAAATAAAAAGATCGATCGTCCCTTTAATGGACTGCTCCTATTAAAATAAGCGACAATTTAGGCTTGACGTTGAAAACAAAAGAAAGCAACATTACATATAATTGGGATAGAATGAGTAACTCACGAGATAACCGTCATTAAATGTCATAAACATCGCGGTCTCTGCATCTCTCACTAGGCTTCGGCTGAGACATGTAAGTGCGACTGTACGATAGAAGTTAACCAAGGTATTATAATGTCGCGGGCACAAACTTACGTCAATAGGTTTCCACACGGCAATCTGACGTTTATCACACAACAACAGAGACCGAAGTTTAGGAAGTTTTCTCGTGGATCCTTAAATCTTCTTCTCTACCAACTATTGACGGCTGATAAAACAACTAGAGTATGGCGCTTTACTGCCACCGTCTGGAATGGAGTGTGTTTCCTAGCACATGTTATTCAGGGCTGTTTGACAATCTACGGCAGTATTCAATAGCCTTCTTCAGACTGGTCTGTGGAATTCAAATGCACACAAAATATGAATTAAAAAAATATGTAAAAATAAATATGGTTTATATCAGTTTGTCTGGATTGTATATATGGCAGTTTCACTATGAAAATGGCAGTGCGAAATGGTACTTCAATGCCTCAATAAACTTCAGAAAATACTTTAAGTATAAGTATTTCATTTACTTCTGTTTCATAAACGAAAATTAACTTTGTACAAACACACGACTAATTATTAGCAATTCATCCATCTTTTTCAGACACACACAGCACACCATCATGAAGGCTTAAGACGTGTTTAGATTTGTACTGTACACTCAGTTTAAAGAATAAAAAAAAATAAGTAAGTAAGTAACTCTGTAGGGACCCTTTCCATGTTGGCAGACCCTTATAATAACATCCATGAGCCTGTCAGTGGCGAAAACAAGGGGTTTACTTTGCCTTCAAGACAGACGGCATACCTAGGTAATGTTAGTGAATACTATTGTATTTTAAGTATTGAATTTATTGTTTTAGCGCTATATAAATAAAATATAATTGAATTGAATTAAATGGATCCAAGTGTGCACGATCAAATGCATTTGCGTGTATGCCCCATATGTGTGTGTGTGTGTGTGTGTCTGCATCATGTGGGATATTGTGCATACTTCTTGCGTAGGCTTACCTCTTTTATTAACTACAGAGCCCAGTTTTGCTAAATTAGCAAGGTCATATTTTGTTATCCCAAAAACTGCTCGTTTTTTCAGTGAACAGCCTTATAGACAATCCCAACGTTGTCTTCCCATTTATGTACAGAATGTCATTCTCGAGGGAAAGGACGTGACATCACACTACGCTATCACCTGAGCAACCCTCCATATTGGCTGTGGCTCGTAGCCAGTCGGGTTGCTGGAACGAAGTTATAAGTGCACGTGGAAGTTGTCTAAACTTGTTTACTTCGCTATGGGAGGAAATCAGTGTTGCGTTACAAGCTGCAGAGGCTCTTCCCTTAACCACAGAGAGACAGGACTGGAGCACGGGTCGTCTCTTTACCGCTTTCCGGCGTGGACGCAAACCGAGGGAGCTGAAGTCTCTGATTTAACAAAGAGACGTCGGCTCGCGTGGATAGCCGCGGTGGGACGCCGCGACATCACATTCGACAAAATTCCTGTCTGGATGAAGGTGTGTTCGAGACATTTCCAGTCTGGTGAGTTTTAGCTAAAAAAAAAATAAAATAAACATTTTGAATCTACTTTCTTCTCCTTCTGTGTCTGTGCTTGCCCAAACTCATATATTGGCTGGTGAGCATTATCTATGGTTAGGAATTATCTAGCCGATATCTCACTCACCGTTTGTGCAGAAACTGTGAAAACACTTCTATCATGTTTTGCAAGTTGAATAATTTCAGACTATCCAATCCGCGCACCGCCGTTCAACGTGACGCAAACACACAAAATGATTGGTTTGCAGGCATGTCCATCGCACGTGCGCGCTCCAGGAGGAGGATGTGTGGGGCTGGAGCAGCTCAATAGTATCCCCTTCAGTGCTCCATCTGACAGGCATTTACTATTATTATTATAATAATATTATCAATAATAAACTGGGCAATCAAAACATGATGCTACCCTGCACATAAAGGTGGACGTTGAGAATTGACTGTCCCCTGGACCCCCTTGCTGTGTGTGTGTGTGTGTGTGTGTGTGTGTGTGTGTGTGTTCCTTGGCCTGTGTGTGTGTGTTCCTTGGCCTGTGTGTGGCCTTAGCCTTGGCTGCATTATGGATTAACCGACAGTTTCATCACTATCATAGAACCATTTAAAACCAATTTAGGCAACTTTCCTTGACAGCCCTGAATTAAATCTGAGTGCCTTCCTTCGCAGTAAAGCTTCAAGGCTGTCCTGAAGGCGGTTAGTAGTCTAGTAATGAGTGATGCAACACAAGCTTCTTAACACACGCACGGGCACGCACGCACACACACGCACACACAGAGACACACACACACACACACACACACACACACACACACACACACACAAGCAAGCTCTTTACTCCTTTCAAAAAACATCCCTGTCCCCTGTTTGTCCACAGGTCGGCCCGGCAACGAGATGCTTGAAGACGACCCTGACTGGGTGCCCCATTTACACATGAAGCGCGAAAAACCTGAGGGCGAGGAAGAGGATGGGGCCGACGAAGAACCCAAGGGCTCAAAGGCGGCCGAGGAAGAGGATGGGGCCGATGATGAAGAGGAGCTACAGGAACACGGAGAGCATGATCAGAGCGAAGACACGACGGGCGGGACGGACGACAGCGGGCGCGGTGAGCCGGAGGCCAAGAGGGCGCGGCCCGAGTGCGAGTCGTGCTCCCGGCGGCGGGAGCGGATCAACCGGCTGCTGGCGGAGAACGAGGAGTTGCGCTACGAGCTGGAGCGACTCAAGATGAACGAGTACTTCCTGGAGGAGGACGACGAGAAGGTCCGCTACTACACGGGCCTCCAGTGCTTCGCGGTTCTGATGGGCGTTCTGACCCACGTGCTGCCCCACCTGCCCGACGCCGACGCCGCCGACGCCACGCTGCTCTCGCCCTTCCAGAAGGTTCTGCTCACCCTCATGCGCCTCCGGCTGGACCTGCCCGTCCCGCACCTGGCCCACCTGTTCAACGTCGCCCCGGACGCCGTCACCAGGACCTTCGCCGAGACGCTCGGCGCGCTGCACGCCCAGCTCACCCCGCTGGTGTACTGGCCCGAGAGGGGGAGTCTGCTGGCCTCCGTGCCCCGGCGCTACGCGGAGGCGCTGGGGGAACGCGTCGCCGTGGTGATCGTGGACTGCCTGGAGATCTGCATCGAGAGGCCCAGCAGCATGAAGGGCCGCGAGCAGACGTACTCGCACCCGCGGCGCGGCCACACCATGAAGTACCTGGTGGGCATGACTCCGCAGGGGGCCATCTCCTTCGTCTCGCCCGCGCTGGGGGGGCGCGCCACGGACCTGCAGGTGGCGGAGGGCAGCGGCATCCTGGAGAGGTTGGCGTGCGGAGATTACGTGCTGGCGGCCGGGCGCGGCTTCGAGGTCCCGGAGAGCGCGGGCGGCGTCATGTGCGCGCAGGTGAAGTCGGGGGCGTTCGGCAAGGGCCGGCGGCAGCTGGACGTGAAGGGCGAGGAGGAGACGCGCCCGCGGGCACACCTGCGGGCGGACGTGGAGCGGGCGGCGAGGGGCTTGCGCCAGCGGTTCGCCCTGCTGGAGAAGACCATGCCCATCAGCATGCTGCTGCCCGGAGGAGACAAGGGCAACCTGGAGGACCCGGCGCTGCTCGACAAGATCGTCACCGTCTGCTGCGCCCTGCTGAACATGTGCCCCAACGTGGTGGAACAACCAGGAGAATGAGAGGGAGAGTGTGTGTGTGTGTGTGTGTGTGTGTGTGTGTGTGTGTGTGTGTGTGTGTGTGTGTGTGTGTGTGTGTGTGTGTGTGTGTGTGTGTGAGAACATCTGCCTCAAACCTACCTGGTTTTCGGTCTCCAAGGTGCAGTTATTGGCGGCAGGAGCCACGGCTTTCAAACCATGTGAAAGTAATGATTAATTGTGTGAAAGTTATGATTAACTATTAATACAAAAAAATGACTTGTCAATTTAGTCCACAATTGATTGTTTTTGTCTTCCAAGATAGACTTGACAGCTGTTGTATTGTAACTGACACCAAACAAAGATTATGTGTAAATATCCTCTCAAACAGACTGGTATGCATTGCAGTGGAAAATATCATCTTTGTTGTTATATATGTATATATACTTTTTTTTTTTTACCAGAAAAGTGTTGAATAAATAACCGGATAAGTCATGAGATTCAGATTCAGGGGCCAAAGAGGAAAAAGGTCATTTCACAAAAGTGTGAGGCAATAATAATTGACTGCAAGCACAGCGAGCAAAATAAAACCTCACTCTTGCTGTGCTGTGACCATCTGAATGTTGTTGTCTCTGTGATGATGTTGTTGTCTCTGTGATGATGTTGTTGACATGTACATTTACATTACAATTAGCAGACGCTTTTATCCCTAGCGACGTACAAGGGAGAGAACAATCAAGCTACGAGCAATAGAGACCTAGTGTGACAATAAATACTATTTTACATAAGAGATGGGGAAAAAAAGTGCAGGAATGTAACTGTTGTGAGTGCAAGTTAAGTAATAGTAGAAGTGCAAGTTAGGAAGGGAGGTGCTCTCTGAAGAGTTGGGTCTTCAAGAGCTGAACATTTATTCCGCTGCCCAGTCCATTAATAGTTATTAAGAATGGACATTTGTCTTGAAAAGTCAGTCTTCATCATGAAGGGTATATACAGCAATCCTTAAGTTAAATTTAATACCTTTTTAATACCTTTATTTACTACTTTGCTAAAGCCCGCATTTAAACGAACTAACGCAAACTTTAGAAGATAGAATGAAAATCAGAATAGGACACTTGAAAAAATAATACCTATTTAAAAAATAATAATACCTCTAAAACTACATTTAACACTTTTAATGGCCTTAAATTTGGTAATTTTGATTTATCACCTTTTAATACTTTTTAATACCCCGCGGACACCCTGATCATGGTAGAAGCAGGAGTAAAGTGGAGTAAAGTGAAAGTGCCATTGGAGCGGTGCTTTTAGGTCATGTGCTAAACATTTAAATCTGCCGCGGAGCTGATCGAGCCAAATTGCAAGTGAAACGGGTCTCCCGTGTTGAGGCTGAAACGTTTCAGTGTTGAAACCGTGTCTGCTCAATGTATCAATGCACATGTAAATCTGTACACAAATTCAAGACAAGATTGGCACTTTCACCACATTAATGAAGATCAAACTACAACAATCAATTGAAGGAATTCGAAAGTTAATCAAAGGGAAAAGTACGACTTACTCCATGCACTCTCTCAGTGTATTTGTACATGGACTCTCCCTCCTTTCACTCTCTTTGTCTCTCTCCCTCCTTTCCTCCTCTCTCTCTCCCTCCCTCCTCTCTCTCTCCCTCCTATCTCTCTCTCTCTCCCTCCTCTCTCTCTCCCTCCCTCCTCTCTCTCTCCCTCCTATCTCTCTCTCTCTCCCTCCCTACTCTCTCTCTCTCCCTCCCTACTCTCTCTCTCCCTTCTCTCTCTCTCTCTCCCTCCCTACTCTCTCTCTCTCTCCCTCCTCTCTCTCTCCCTCCCTACTCTCCCTCTCTCTCTCTCTGTAGCGTGGGGAGATATGGGCGATTCCCTCAGGTAGGGCCATGGAGGTTGCAGCCTCGGGGCAGCCCTACGCCAGTTGCTCTATGTGTCCACCTTCCCTATCACCTAACACCTAACCCTAACCTTCCCTAACACCTAACCCTAACCTTCCCTAACACCTAACCCTAACCTTCCAGGCAGTGGATGTGAAAGTGCTGATTAGACCTGTGAAAAGCTTCAATGTTGCTATGAATGTGAAAGTGCTGATTAGACCTGTGAAAAGCTTCAATGTTGCTATGAATGTGAAAGTGCTGATTAGACCTGTGAAAAGCTTCAATGTTGCTATGAATGTGAAAGTGCTGATTAGACCTGTGAAAAGTTCCAATGTTGTTTTGGATGTGAACGTTTTTTGACTCACCTCCTTCCCAGAGCTACTAGTTCTATAGGAAGACATTGTTTTCTGTTTGGTTTTTCTTAACTTTAATAGATGATCACAGTCAGAGCTGGGATTGAGAAACACCCTGTACTATACATGACAAGCTTTGAAGTGCCCCAAAGCTCTTTTTGCATGTGTAACCTAGGGTTACTGTGTGCATCATCAAGGCGGGGCCTGAAGACTGAACCCTCTTTTGGCTATATATAGTTGAAGTATATCACACATCTGGACAAACCCCCTTTGGCTATATATATATATATATAGTTGAAGTATATATCACACATCTGGACAAACCCCCTTTGGCGATATATATATAGTTAAAGTATATATCACATCTGGACAAATTAACAGACACATTCTGGGAGTGTTTTTGGAAGTTTAATTTTTATTTCTTTATTTAATTTTAATTTTTTTTTTTTTTTCAGCTTTACTTTTCCATAAAAATCCTGAGGTATTCACAAGATAATGGCATTAACTCTGTTTGGAAACGAGACAAGAGCAAGAACGCTCAAAGAAAATGAAAAAAAAAAAATCTACACAAAATAAACAAAACAGAACACAAACTAATGAAAAAAAAAAAGAAAGAAAAAAGTACAGCTTCCAGAAATGTGCGACAATAAACAACAAGAACATAGTTCCTTAAAATATTCTACCATAGCTCAACAACCTTTGTTTTTCTTCTCAATGTTAATTTTATTTGGTGCACTTTTAAAACTTTTTTTATTTTAAACTCTTTAAAAGCCTTTCTGATGTTTCCTTAATCTGGCTCTTTGGGATTACTGAGCCGATGGCTTGTTTTTAAAGTATCTCACCTTAGCCAGCTGATTGGTTGACCTAATCAAACAGACACTCAAGCTGACTGAAACACTTTTACTGATTTAATTACACTGAAGAAAGTAGCCATAATATATAGATGTCCAATCAAAAAACAAAACAACAAATTCAGAATACAGATGCTGGCGTCCAATCAAACGGTCCAGTGGGGGAGGGTCTGTTCTCAAGAGAGTCTCTCACTGGAGATTATACTTCTTTTATTAGCCAATCAGAAACCTTTTAGGAAAGTGGTGTGGTTTGACAAGCCCCTCCCCCAGTTCTCAGCCCATCTGAGTGACAGTGTCGGCCAACACCAAACTCCGAACAAAATAAGGATAATGATAATAATAATATTATATATTTATATATTTATACAAGTCATCATAAATATTTATAACATACACCAGTTATTTGTTTTTGTTCTTCCCCCAGACATCTTCATGTAAGTTTAACAGATAAAATCAAGAGATTTAAAAAAAAAAAAAAAAAAATTAAAAACTGATTCTGAGACAGTATAACAAGGCTCTCTGGTCAGGGGGATAGGAACCCAGTGGAACCGTACCCCTCCCTGACCCTCGGTTCTACGCAGCACTGCAGAACTCAGATTAAAACCATCAAAAACAAACAAACAAACAAACAAACACACAATGATGAGAAAGCAGGTCAGATATCCTAAAGCTCCTCACAAGACAGGATTCTTCATCTTAGCATGAAAATCCTGCAGGAAGAGTGTATGAGAAACGCCCAAAAAAGGACAAAAAGAGGGCGGGGTTTTGTGTGTGGGGAGGGCTTGATGGTCAACAATCATAAAGAAATATACACAAACAAAGCTGGTTATTTGTAGGTGTGTGTGTGTGTGTGTGTGTGTGTGTGTATGCAATCATAAAGAAATATACACAAACAAAGCTGGTTCAAGAAGAAATGAAATCAGTAAAGAGTAACGTTTGCAGGCAGCTAGGCTGAAGGTGCCCTGTGAACTTTCACCTTTGACCCTACCTGCCTTGTTTCTAAACAACGTTCAAAAGAAAAACCAAACAATAACGGAAGTCATCAATTTCAGCTGAGCACACTTTCAGTCCAACGGTGTCTCCACCACACACACACACACACACAAAACATATTTGATCAATTTGGTGTGTCTGCCCTGAATACAGTAAGAATTGCACATACACACAGTCTCTCTCTCACTCTCTCACTCTCTCACACACACACACACACTCACACACACACAGCGTAAGAGACTCTACTAAGACGCAAACGCCCTAAACGCGGATGACAGCGAATTAAATGATGCACGCTACAAAAAAAGAAAAAAGAAAAGAAAGCCTCCAAGAGAATCATCTGAAATCAACCAAAAACATCATCAACAATAAAAATATGACAATAATAATAATAATAATAATAATAATAAAAATAACAATGAAAAGTAAAGATTTCAGAGAAGACTGCAGGGAGTTGGAAGCAAAGCACACTGTTCTGATGTCACCACGGAAACAGCATGCTGCTCTGACAGACTTCTCAATGGTTCTGACGTCACCACGGAAACAGCATACTATTCTGACAGACTTCTCAATGGTTCTGACGTCACCACGGAAACAGAGGTGGCAGCAGAGAGGGGAGGGGCTTCTCCTCCATAGATACCTCCCCGGCAACCAAAGCAGGGAAAGAAAAAAAAAAACAGGACAAAGAGAGGAGAAATAAAACAGCAAAAACGTAGCAAGTCATCAAAAGTCTTTTCCTCTTCCCTCTGTCTAAATGGGGAAAGCATAGTGAGGAAAAACAAAAACAAAAACAAATAAAAACAATCAGCAGAACAGAATATCATAAAAGATGTAAAAATATAAATAAACTTTTCTTTTGTGTGGTTCCCCAGACCCCAAGCTCAGGGGTCCGAGGCAGTTAAACGAAAGACAAGAACATGCAGCTCATATACTTACAGCGTAGAACTAACCCCCCACCCCACCCAAACACACACACACACACACACACACACACACACACACACAGCGTAGAACTAACCCCCACCCAAAACACACACACTTACAGCGTAGAACTAACCCCCACCCAAAACACACACACAGCATAGAACTAACCCCCACCCCCACCCAAAACACACACACACACACACTTACAGCGTATAACTAACCCCCACCCAAAATACAATCCTTAAATATAAACCAGCTCATTCAATACAATACACACCTCTACACCTCACGCTCTGTTACACACACACACCCCTCTCTCCAGCTCATGCTCTCTGTTACACACACACACCTCAATTTATTCTCCTAAACTTGCCTGTACGTCAGGTGTTGCTGAAGGCTGAAGGTAGATGGTTAATGGTAGAAGATTCAGCCAACCACACACACAGACACAGACCAAGACACACAGCTAATCCGCAACAGAAAAACCCAGGGATGCTGCTCCCTAGCGACATCAGGTGACAGGGACGCTGTTGCCTAGCGACATGAGGTAACAGGGATGCTGCTGCCTAGCGACATGAGGTGACAGGGACGCTGTTGCTTAGCGACATGAGGTGAGGTGACAGGGACGCTGCTGCCTAGTGACATGACATGAGGTGACTGCATAGTGTTGGATATTTGGTTTAATTACATAAGGGGGTGGGAGTGCACTCATCAACTAACCTAACCATTACCGACACACACACACACACACACACAGGGGGTGCACTCCATTACCGACACACACACACACACACACACACACACAGGGGGTGCACTCATCGACTAACCTAACCATTACCGACACACACACAAAGCTAACAACTAGCGCCATCTAAGCATTTGGTGTTCTGGGTGAGATACATGTCTGCTAGAACAGGAGCGATGTGAATATCAGATCCATCTGTGTTTCTGTTTCTCTCTCACTCACACACACACACACACACACCTTAGAGTGTCAAGACGGATCTAGAGAAGACAGAGGACACACCTGTCCTAAAACTGTGTGGGTGAGTGTGTGTGTGTGTGTGTGTGTGTGTGTGTGTGTGTGTGTGGGTGTGGGTGTGGGTGTGGGTGTGGGTGTGGGTGTGGGGGTGTGTGTGTGTGTGGGTGTGTGGGAGAGAGGGAAGTTGGGGGGCGGGACTAAGAGAGTGTGGATGAGACTGGACACCAATGCTCTCAGCAGCCCAGCACATGTGGGCCGGGTGTGGGTCGGGTGTGGGCCTGGTGTGGGCCGGGTGTGGGTGTGGGTCTGACTGAGCTTTCAGCAGAGTTATTTGGTTTTGCACGGCGATGACGACAGCATGATGACGTCATCAGAAAACAAACAGACAGAACAAAATTAAAACAAACATACAAACCAAACACGTCATTGGCTAGAATACATACAGAACACATGTCATTGGCTAGAAGGGATCAACATCTCTGCTCAGTGTCCCGTGATTGGTCCAGTCTCTCTATAGGCCCCACCCACCCTTAACTGGGACTCTAAATGACACACCCATCATCATCATCATCATCTTTCACTCCTCCCTCTTGTATTCCTGTGTGAATAATCACATCCAACAGCATGACATGATTGGCTGCCTGGCAGAGTAGCAGTGACATGATTGGTTGGTTGGCTGGCTGGCTGAGAAGCAGAGATATGATTGGTTGGTTGGTTGATTTGGGGTTTGAAGGAGTGGTCACAGTCCCATCCTTGACTAATCAGGAAGCATCACTATGCAGCAACCTTCGCTAAATGACAGAGAGACGAGCAGCTTCTCTACATGCTCTCTCTGACATGGCCGTTGCTAAGCAATGCTTCCTAGGAACACATCCCTGGCAGATAAACAGGAAGTCCCCTACAGACTGACGGACAGACAGACAGGTCAAAGGTTGCGCACGTCATCCCCCGACAGCATCTGACTGTGTGATGGATGTAACGTCTATGGTGTTTTAGACAGATGGATGTAGCGTCTATGGTGTTTTAGACAGATAAATGTAACGTCTATGGTGTTTTAGACAGATGGATGTAACGTCTATGGTGTTTTAGACAGATAAATGTAACGTCTATGGTGCTTTAGACAGATGGATGTAACGTCTATGGTGTTTTAGACAGATGGATGTAACGTCTATGGTGCTTTAGACAGATGGATGTAACGTCTATGGTGTTTTAGACAGATGGATGTAACGTCTATGGTGTTTTAGACAGATGGATGTAACGTCTATGTAACATCTGTGGTGGAAAATGAACAAGCCCAGACTTCACTGACTGGAAAAAAAGGTATATTCCCTTATATATAAAGATGTCTTTTTATGTAGTGACTCCTAAGTTATCCTCTTTATTTATTATTGTTATTATTATTATTATTATTATTATTGATTCTGCTTATTACAGCTGTTAATTTGTTTATTCTGAAAATAGTCTGGTGAATAGTTAATATAATATAGTTGATGTCAACTCCAGTATTGTTGTTGTGGTTGAATTTTTCCTCAGAGAGGAATCACATGAAAAAAAACAACTGCACCAGACTACATATCTGTTACCATTTTTCAACTATTCTTGTTTCTGTTTTTTTTTTTTGCACTTATTTCTGTTATCCGTTTTATCAACTATTCCTCTCATCTGTTCTTAAATGCTCCAAATGTAAAGCACTTTGAGCTGCATTCTTTGTATTAAAGGTGCTATACAAATAAAATTATACAAATAATTATTATTATTATTATTATTATTATTATATATCTAATGGCCTCTACACGTGGCTAGACACTACAGGTTAGAGAAACTGCCGCTATTTGTCAGTACTAGACCAGCACAGAAATCAATATTAATAAAAGAACAGACTCAAAAGTACACAGACGCAACTCTAGTTTAGAATCAGGTCTAATGAATGACAGAAATCTGCACACGCAAACACAGCGGCTGACTACAACAGATCTGGCCCTGACTGGTTGGAATTAGTAAGGATCTAACAGATCTGACCCTGATCGGTTTGAATTAGAAAGGATCTGGTAGATGTCGCCCTAATTGGTTGGATTAAGTAAGGATCTGGTAGATGTCGCCCTGATTGGTTGGATTAAGTAAGGATCTGGTAGATGTCACCCTGATTGGTTGGATTAAGTAAGGATCTGGTAGATGTCGCCCTGATTGGTTGGATTAAGTAAGGATCTGGTAGATGTCGCCCTGATTGGTCCGATCTGGCTCAGATTCTGACCCTAATCCAGGAAGTGCCAGGCCAGCTCCAGTCAGCTGTGGCCACCTGTGAACTTTCACCTTTGACCCTACCTGCCTTGTTTCTCTCCTGTGTTCTTTCATCTCTGAATCTTTCCTCTCTTCTCTAGCACTGTAGTCCCACCCCATCCATCCCTCCCTCCCTCCCTCCACCCATCCCTCCCTCCCTCCATCCTCAACTTTTCTTCCATTGTTCTTGTATTTGGTTCACGAATCCCAGAGAGCGGCCCCTTCCAGAACCAACTTGGCCGGGCCCGTACCAGAACTCGGCCGCTGTCTGGGGGGGTTGACTTTGTGGAATATTTTGGTTTGTAGAAGACATCACCTTTGGGTGGCAACAGTAACACAGCAGCGTTTCTATAGCAACATCAACAGCAGCAGCAGCAGAAACAGTCCCAAAATAGAATAAATAATAATAATAATAATAATAATAATAATAATAATAATAAAGTCAAATCAATACAACTCTTTTAAAACTAATTAAAACTGTTAAACTAACTCAAAAGCATTCTAACTGCTAAATCTGACTAGATATCGGTGAAACCGCCACTAGCTCTCGCCACTGAGGAAGAGCACTAGCTCTCGCCACTGAGGAAGAGGAAGAGCACTAGTTCTCACCACTGAGGAAGAGCACTAGCTCACCGTCTCTCGCCACTGAGGAAGAGCACTAGCTCACTAGCTCACGCCACTGAGGAAGAGCACTAGCTCTCACCACTGAGGAAGAGCACTAGTTCACTAGCTCGCTAGCTCTCGCCACTGAGGAAGAGCACTAGTTCACTAGCTCGCTAGCTCTCGCCACTGAGGAAGAGCACTAGCTCTCACTACTGAGGAAGAGTTCTCCTTCACCAAAGACCTTCAGCTCCTTCAGCATATAAACAACCCATAAAAAAAAAACGTATTTTTCCATCTTACGGTCAAACTTTCTATTCCCCTTTTTCTCTCTCCCTTCCTCCCTCTCTCTCTCTCTCTCTAGTCCTCCCTCTCTCTCTCTTCATCACCCCATCCACATTCAGATCCATCTCAATCCATGTCCTTCTCCACCTGTTCGTCAACTTACCAGGTTCCATCTTTCATCTCAATCCTCTAGCCGTCACGCCAAAACAGAAACTAAACCAATCTTTCATCTCAATCCTCTAGCCGTCACGCCAAAACAGAAACTAAACCAATCTTTCATCTCAATCCTCTACCCGTCACGCCAAAACAGAAACTAAACCATCTTTCATCTCAATCCTCTACCCGTCACGCCAAAACAGAAACTAAACCAATCTTTCATCTCAATCCTCTACCCGTCACGCCAAAACAGAAACTAAACCAATCTTTCATCTCAATCCTCTACCCGTCACGCCAAAACAGAAACTAAACCAATCTTTCATCTCAATCCTCTACCCGTCACGCCAAAACAGAAACTAAACCATCTTTCATCTCAATCCTCTACCCGTCACGCCAAAACAGAAACTAAACCAATCTTTCATCTCAATCCTCTACCCGTCACGCCAAAACAGAAACTAAACCAATCTTTCATCTCAATCCTCTACCCGTCACGCCAAAACAGAAACTAAACCAATCTTTCATCTCAATCCTCTACCCGTCACGCCAAAACAGAAACTAAACCAATCTGAACCACATTTCACTGAATCGCCACCCACTTATGCCAGATCTGTTTCTGTCCTCTCTCCCCCTCTGATTGGCTGTTCTCTCCACACCCCTCGCTCTCTGATGGGCTGTTCTCTCCATCTCTCTCTGTGATTGGTGGTTTGGCTTGGCGAAGGGCACGCGTCTTTGTCAGAGAGGTGTGCCATCACAGCTTTGGCTTCTGGTGTGGGCGTGGTCCCAGTGGCATCCAAAGCCCCGCCCCTCTGTGATGTCACAGAACCAATGAGCAGCCACTGGGAAAGCGGCCCATGTGTGTGTGTGTGTGTGTGTGTGTGTGTGTGTGTGTGTGTGTGTGTGTGTGAGTGTGAGTGTGTGTGTGTGTGAGTGTGTGTGTGTGTGTGAGAGTGTGTGTGAGAGTGTGTGTGTATTTAAGAGCGTGACTGAGCGAGTGTGTGTGTGTGTGTGTGTGTGTGTGTGTGTGTGTGTGTGTGAGAGTGTGTGTGTGTGTGTGAGAGAGTATTTAAGAGCGTGACTGAGCATGCGACAGAGCATGTGTGAGTACCTACACAAGACTGAGTGTCTGAGTGTGTGTGCCTGAGTAAGAGACAATATGCATGTGTGTGTGTGTGTGTGTGTGTGTGTGTGTGTGTGTGTGTGTGTGTGTGTGTGTGTGTGTGTGTGTGTGTGTGTTTGCCTTGGTTTCTTCGCTTTGGTAATAAAGCACCTCTCTGGTGCCGGTTCTTGTTCTACACCCAAAAACCCGGTTCTACGGCTCGGTTCTACCCGGTTCTACGGCTGAAAAGCTCATCACAGCCTTTTCTTTCCTCCTTCTCACTCACTGACTCTTCCCTCCATCCCTGAGAAATCACTGTACAGACAAAACCCAACCCTATTGGCTAGAATCTCGACCAGATCAGACCTCGATTGGCTAGGATCCCACCAGCTCTGATCCTGATTGGCCCAGAGACAGTTGCAGTCGGTCATCCATTTTGCTTAATTTCTGCCATTCTGCCTAACAAGAGAACTGTAGCTAGATCTTTTTTTTTTTTTTTGTAGGGTTTTATTTTTCTCATTTAGTATTCAAATTATTTTTGCCTCCACTGAAGTCTACTCCACTGTTCTGATTATATATATTTTTCCTTAACACATGTTACAAGGCTAAATCTGATTGGTGGATTAGTGCAGACCACAATAGAAAGACTACATCTGATTGGTGGATTAGAGCAGGTTATATATTCGTCCTTAACACGTTACAAGACTACATCTGATTGGTGGATTAGTGGAGGTTATATATTCGTATACACGTTACAAGACTAAATCTGATTGGTGGATTAGTGGAGGTTATATATTCGTCCTTAACACTTTACAAGACTACATCTGATTGGTGGATTAGTGCAGACCACAATAGAAAGACTACATCTGATTGGTGGATTAGTGGAGGTTACATATTCGTATACACGTTACAAGACTAAATCTGATTGGTGGATTGGTGGAGGTTATATATTCGTCCTTAACACGTTACAAGACTACATCTGATTGGTGGATTAGTGCAGACCACAATAGAAAGAGAAGACTGGTGAAGCAGCCTTGAGTGAGACCAAATCTGATTGGTTGATCCGGCTAACAGGGGTTATACTTCATTTGATTGGTGGATCCGGCTAACAGGGGTTAGACTTAAGATGGACGATAACTGGTAGATTGATTATTGATTATTGATTAAAAGTTTCACAATATACAAACCCAAGAAGAACCTGTCAGTGAAGCCTGGCCAATCCTAATGAGAACACACACGCTCTCACACACACGCTCTTACACACACATCCCTTGAAGTAATAGTATAGTGTGTGTGCGCCTAGTGTGTGTGTGATTATGCCTTCAGTCTTCAGCTTGTATAAATCAGACAGCTATTGTTGATGTTAGCTAACATTGAGGGCTTTGCAATCCGGCCAGAATTTTGCAATCTAGCGTTTTTACAAATACAAGCAAATTCAAGGATTTCCCGCAATTGTGAATTGGATCTGTTACTACCGCAACAGAGACGATCTGTCTGTCTGTCTGTCTGTCTGTCTGTCTGTCTGTCTGTCTGTCTGTCTGTCTGTCTGTCTGTCTGTCTGTCTGTCTGTCTGTCTGTCTGTCTGTCTGTCTGTCTGTCTGTTTACCTTTGCTTGCTTGTCTGTCCGTCCGTCCGTCCGTTCATTCATTCATTCATCCATCCACTCCCCCACTCTCATCATCTCGTCCATCCCGGCTCTTAAATCACATCCTTAAACCATCCATCTATCCTGGTATGCTCTCTCTCTTTCTCTCTCTCTCTGTCTGTCGTTGTCACAGTTCATCTCTCCAGTCTTCCTCTTCTTCTTCTTTTGCCCCACTTGTGTCCATTAGTCCGTTCTCCTCCAACACGATGAGTGTGTGTGTGTGTTTATTAACTGAGTGTTATAATTGTATGTAACACCTCCTTCTTGTCCATTAGTCCATTCTCAGTCTTCCTCCTCTTCTTCTTCTTCTTTCCATTCTGGTAGCGTGCATGTATTTATAGTGTGTGTGTGTGTGTGTGTGTGTGTGTGTGTGTGTGTGTGTGTCTCAGAGGTGACATTCTGGTAGCGTGCATGTATGTAGAGTGTGTGTCTAGCAGTGTGGTGTGTATAGAGCAGGGTTTGTGTATGTGTGTGTGTGTGTGTGTGTGTATGTGTGTGTACACTAGTGTCTTAGTTTTGCTACCAGCTTTAACTGTAGAGAAGCTTACGCAGTATTGACAGTTATATCTGAATAATTACATGAGGGTATACAATGTGTGTGTGTGTGTGTGTGAGGAGAGGTGTGTGTGTGTGTGTGTGGGAGGAGGAGGGGTGTGTGCCACAGCTCTGATTCTTGTCGACGTGACGCAACAAAGGGGGTTATAATTGAATTTAACACATACGTGTATAGCCTCTGTGTGTGTGTGTGTGTGTAAGTACTGTTGACTAAAGCATTGAGAACTGCGGGGCGACTCGGTGCGGGGGGTGTTTGTGTGTGTGTGTGTGTGTGTGTGTGTGTGTGTGTGGTTACTCCTCTGCTCTACCTGTTGAAGAGCGAGTGCAGGTGTTGTTGGCTAAAGCATTGAGAACTGCGGGGCGACTCGGTGCGCTCCATGACCTCCTGGAACCAGGCAGCCACCTCCACCTCCACCACCTCATAACGCCGGATGAAAGGGTGTTCCTGAGGGCACACAAGCAGAGGTCAAAAGGTCAAACAGATTCTAGCAGCGTGCGACTACTCTAGCTAAATCAACAATACAAGCAGAATGATACACAGATAGAAGAATTCTAGAACTCTTTTCTAGCATCCGGAATGTCGCATTTTCTGTCTTTCTGATTTAATCCCAATTCCATTCTAGAATTCTTATACGATTTTACCTCGGGTGTTTTAGTGATTGGGTCAGAAGACATTAGCATTGGAACTCAAGGCAACGACTGAGTTAGCATTAGCATTAGCATTGGAACACTGTCCTCAAGACAATGACTGAGTTAGCATTAGCATTAGCATTGGAACACTGTCCTCAAGACAATGACTGAGTTAGCATTAGCATTGGAACACTGTCCTCAAGGCAATGACTGAGTTAGCATTAGCATTAGCATTGGAACACTGTCCTCAAGGCAATGACTGAGTTAGCATTAGCATTAGCATTGGAACACTGTCCTCAAGACAATGACTGAGATAGCATTAGCATTAGCATTGGAACACTGTCCTCAAGACAATGACTGAGTTAGCATTAGCATTGGAACACTGTCCTCAAGGCAATGACTGAGTTAGCATTAGCATTAGCATTGGAACACTGTCCTCAAGGCAATGACTGAGTTAGCATTAGCATTAGCATTGGAACACTGTCCTCAAGACAATGACTGAGTTAGCATTAGCATTAGCATTGGGACACTGTCCTCAAGGCAATGACTGAGTTAGCATTAGCATTAGCATTGGAACACTGTCCTCAAGACAATGACTGAGTTACCATTAGCATTAGCATTGGAACACTGTCCTCAAGGCAATGACAGAGTTAGCTTTAGCATTAGCTATGGCTGAGTCCTGAAGGGAGAGACTGGACACTCACCAGCAGCTTGTGGTATTTTGGCCTTTTTCTGTGATCCTTTGTGAGACTGGAACACAGCGCAGAGAGAGGAAGAACATTAGAGAAGACGGGTTATGAGAGAGAGAGAGAGAGAGAGAGAGAAAGAAAGAAAGGAGAGAAAGAGTGTGTGTGTGTGAGTGTGTGTGTGTGTGTGTGTGAGAGAGTCTGTGTGTGTGAGTGTGTGTGAGTGAGAGAGAGTCTGTGTGTGTGAGTGTGTGTGAGTGAGAGAGAGTCTGTGTGTGTGTGTGTGTGTGTGTGTGTGTGTGTGTGTGTGTGTGTGTGTGTGTGTGTGTGTGTGTCTCACCAGTCTTTGACGAAGGACTGAAAGTGAGTGGAGAATCCCATGCCTAGCGGCAGCACCGGCGGGTCCTCCTGCAACACTTTGGTCAGGACCTCGAAGTCCGTCTTGCAGTTCTTGTAGGGGAACTGTCCTGTGGCCAGCTCCACCTAGAGGACAGGAGGGGAACAACACAAACAGGAGGGAACATAAAAAACAAATGAATGAATGAAAATGTCATCAAACTGTTTGGGTTTTATGTGGGATTACTTCATTCTATGCTTGCATGTGTGTGTGTGTGTGTGTGTTACTAATGTACGACATACACACACATTCTATGCATTTTCTTTATGTAAGGAAATAAAGCTTTAGAGTGAAAGGTAAATAAAGTTAAGGTGGAAAACTGCAGTTTGATGTTTTTTTCTGTTTATATATACCTTAAAGACATGTTATGTGTGTGTATGTATGTGTGTTTTTTCTGTTTATATAAACAATATAGACATGTTCTGTGTGTGTTTATATAAACATTATAAACGTCTATGTGTGTTTATATAAACATTATAGACTTATATATACATTATAGATGTGTTATGTGTGTTTTTTTCTATTTATATATAAACATAGCACAAAAAGTAAGGACATTTGTGTTTGGTAGATTATTTCCGAGTCAATGGCAGAGAAGATTTGGCAAATCTTTCATGGGCACAGCCCACATACTCAGCTCTGCTGCTCATCCCCCAAATGCATGTTCCTTACCAATGTGGCACCATTTAAAAGGGAAATAAACAGGCTTTCCAACCGTATAAGATTTATTGCCAAGAAGCATTGTTACAACAAAGAAATAAACTACCAAACACAAATGTCCTTACTTTTTGTGCTATGTTTATAATCATTATAGAAGTGATGTGTTTTTTTTTTTATATATAAACATTATAGACGTGTTATGTGTGTTTTTCTCTTTTTATATAAACATTATAGACGTGTTATATATTTTATATAAACATTATAAACGTGTTATGTATTTAATATAAACATTATAAACGTGTTATATATTTTATATACACATTATAGACATGGTATATATTTTATATAAACATTATAGACGTGTTATATATTTTATATAAACATTATAAACATGTTATATATTTTATATAAACATTATAAACGTGTTATGTGTTACTGACCAGAGAGATGCCCAGGCTCCACACGTCAGCTCTGATGTCATAGTCTGGTTTACTGGGGTCTGGAGGATCTATTCTCTCAGGCTGGAGACACACACACACACACACACACACACACACACACACAGACACAGACACAGACACAGACACAGACACACACACGCACACGCACACGCACACGCAGACGCAGACACAGACACAGACACAGACACAGAGACACAGACACAGACACAGACACAGACACACAGACACACACACACACACAGACACAGACACAGACACAGACACAGACAGAGACACACACACAGACACACACACAGACACAGACACAAACAGAGACAGAGACACAGACACAGACACAGACACAGACACACAGACACACACACACACACACAGGAAAGATCAGCATGAAAGTAAGAGCATCTTCATTCTTTTCAGGGTCCCTCCAGCACCATCATCACCACAACTACTATAACAGTCCTCATGATCTTCATCACAAACGCCACCATCCTCGTCCTCTTAGCACTTACAGCCATATATGCACTTAACTGAACAAATCATATTATACTATCATGAATCATAATAAATTATCATAAATATCACCTCAATTATCACCATAATAATCCTCAATATCTTCAGCATCATCCTCATCATTACCACAACCATCATCATCATCATCACCACCATCCTCACAACCATCATCATCATCATCATCACCACCACCATCCTCACAACCATCATCATCATCATCATCAACACTCACTGCCATGTACGCGGCACAGCCGGCGCTGCGGGTCTTGGCCTTGGAGTCGACGAGGCGTCCGC
Source organism: Clupea harengus (assembly GCF_900700415.2). Lineage (NCBI taxonomy): Eukaryota > Metazoa > Chordata > Actinopteri > Clupeiformes > Clupeidae > Clupea > Clupea harengus. Next base: position 2,680,916 of record NC_045177.1, read on the forward strand.
TGATGCCGAAGTCACAGAGTTTAATCTGGCCCTTGGCGTCCAGCAGGATGTTACTGGGCTTCACGTCTCTGTGGATCACGCCATGCTTCTCCTTCAGGTACAGCAGCGCCTTCACAATCTACACAAGGAGAGAGACAACATGAGTGAACATGGTGAGAGAGAGAGAGAGAGAGAGAGAGAGAGAGACAACATGAGTGAACATGAAGAGAGAGAGAGAGAGAGAGAGAGAGAGAGAGAGAGAGAGAGAGGGAGGGAGGGAGAGAGAGAGGGAGAGAGAGAGAGAGAGCAGTACAGCAGCGCCTTCACAATCTACACATGGAGAGAGACAACATGAGTGAACATGGAGAGAGAGGGAGAGAGAGGGAGAGGGAGAGGGAGAGAGAGAGAGAGAGAGAGAGAGAGAGAGAGAGAGAGAGAGAGAGGGAGAGGGAGAGAGAGAACATGAGTGAACATGGAGAGAGACAACATGAGTGAACATGGAGAGAGAGAGAGAGAGAGAGAGAGAGAGAGGGAGGGAGAGAGAGAGAGAACATGAGTGAACATGAAGAGAGAGAGAGAGAGAGAGAGAGAGAGAGAGAGAGAGAGAGAGAGAGAGAGAGAGAGAGAGAGAGAGAGAGAGAGAACAGAACAGCAGCGCCTTCACAATCTACACATGGAGAGAGAGAGACTATGAGTGAACATGGAGAGAGAGAGAGAGAGAGAGAGAGAGAGACTATGAGTGAACATGGAGAGAGAGAGAGAGAGAAGGAGAGGGAGAGAGAAGGAGAGAGAGAGAGAGAGAACACAGTACAGCATCCTTCACAATCTACACACATAAAATAATCATTAGATAAAGAAGAAGAGATAAAGACGGAGTGATGGAGGGACACAGAGGAGGAGGAGAAGAAGAAGAAGAAGGAGGAGGAGGAGGAGGAGGAGGAGGAGGAGAAGGAGGAGGAGGAGGAAGAAGAGGAGAAGGAGGAGGAGGAGGAAGAAGAGGAGAAGGAGGAGGAGGAGGAAGAGGAGGAGAAGAAGAAGAGAAGGAGGAGGAGGAGGAGGAGGAGAAGGAGCAGGAAGAGGAGAAGGAGGAGGAGGAGGAGGAGGAAGAAGAGGAGAGGGAGGAGGAGAAGGAGGAGGAGGAAGAAGAGGAGAAGGAGGAGAAGAAGGAGAAGGAGGAGGGCTCACCGCGACAGTCATCTTGCCGAGGATCCGCTCTGGGATGGGTCCCTGGATTCTCTTCTTCAGCTTCTCAGCACACGTGCCCATCAGCTCCATGGCGATGAACACGTCAGTCTGCAGACGGGGAGCATGGGAAATGGAGTCTTTACTGTACACAAACTATACAATATAAACAACACACTACAGAATATCAACTAGAAATGAAAGACTGGATGATGTGTGCATAGCACTGGATGATGTAAGAGCAGTGTGTGTGTGTGTGTGTGTGTGTGTGTGTGTGTGTGTGTGTGTGTGTGTGTGCCGTACGTTAGTAACTATAGCTCAATAGCACTGGATCAGGGGCAGTGTGTGTGTGTGTGTGTGTGTGTGTGTGTGTGTGTGTGTGTGTGTGTGTCGTACGTTAGTAACTATAGCTCCATAGCACTGGATGATGCAAGGGCAGTGTGTGTGTGTGTGTGTGTGTGTGTGTGTGTGTGTGTGTGTGTGTGTGTGTGTGTGTGTGTGTGTGTGTGTGTGTGTGTGTGTCGTACGTTAGTAACTATAGCTCAATAGCACTGGATCAGGGGCAGTGTGTGTGTGTGTGTGTGTGTGTGTGTGTGTGTGTGTGTGTGTGTGTGTGTGTGTGTGTGTGTCGTACGTTAGTAACTATAGCTCAATAGCACTGGATGATGCAGGGGCAGTGTGTGTGTGTGTGTGTGTGTGTGTGTGTGTGTGTGTGTCGTACGTTAGTAACTATAGCTCCATAGCACTGGATGATGCAAGGGCAGTGTGTGTGTGTGTGTGTGTGTGTGTGTGTGTGTGTGTGTGTGTGTCGTACGTTAGTAACTATAGCTCAATAGCACTGGATGATATAAGGGCAGTGTGTGTGTGTGTGTGTGTGTGTGTGTGTGTGTGTCGTACGTTAGTTACTATAGCTCCATAGCACTGGATGATATAAGGGCTGTGTGTGTGTGTGTGTGTGTGTGTGTGTGTGTGTGTGTGTGTGTGTGTGTGTGTCGTACGTTAGTTACTATAGCTCCATAGCACTGGATGATATAAGGGCAGTCATGGCTCTTCAGCACCACATCCAGGTCCATCAGGATCCGTTTGTTCTCGTCCTTATTCCCCGTCCTCCGCATTTGCTGTTGAGAACACACACACACACACACACAGACACACACAGACACACACACAGACACAGACACAGACACAGACACACACACAGACACACACACACACACAGACAGACACACACAGACACACACACTTTACTTAACTTCAACAGATCGATGCCAACAATTCATGATGAGGTCAAGATCATGATCAGTCAAGATCAGGGGGGTGTTCATCGTACATGGTTTAGTGACAAACCTGGATACGTTAACTCAGAGTAAGTGGTAAACCTGCTAATAAAAGAACCCCCATTGGTTCATTCTCCTAGCAAAACAACGTCAGAGGGCTCTTCTATTAGGAGGTTTACCACTTACTCCGAGTTAACGTATCCAGGTTTGTGACTAAACCACGTACAACGAATACCCCCATGGACTAATCTAAATACAAGGCTCTGATCGGTGCATCACGTGAGGTGCTGAATCTGATTGGTGCATCAGAGGTCAGGTGGCCAAATCCGTAGGATGTGATTGGTGGAGACGAACCTTGACGGCGATGACATGTCC
>NC_045177.1:2696228-2700352 GCF_900700415.2 Clupea harengus
GTAAACGTTGTCCGAGATAAATATTAATAAATAATACACATACATTTGAAAATGCTGGGTTCACGCTGTAATGTGGCCAGGGTAAACAGAGAATTTCAGAAATGTCCACATATGGTTGCCATGACACAGACAAAAGTTTGTGCTGGAGACGCCACCAAAAACGTCTATGGTGTTTCAGCACAGAGACAGAGACGAGTTTGGAACTCCCTCCAAAACCTGCCTCAAGACCCAGCAAAGCAGTATGGGAAATGTAGTCACTATAGTCAGTGCTGTAACAATGAACAATAGCATCATTCTGCCCCATATCTGTAGTTCTATCAGTGATGACATGCTGCCCTGGTCCTGAGGAGGATGACTGGAGAAGAAATCAGACATCTCCACTAGAGGGCGCTAAATACTCAAAGGTGTACACTTCTGAGCTTTGCTCAAAATAAACCTATGACCACACTACCCTACACACACACACACACACACACACACACACACACACACACACACACACACACACACACACACACACACACACTACCCTACACACACACTAACACACACACACACACACACACACAAACACACACACACACACACACTAACACACACTTCTGAGCTTTGCTAAAAATTAACCTATGAAGCAGACTGTGTGTGTGTGTGTGTGTGTGTGTGTGTGTGTGTGTGTGTGTGTGTGTGTGTGCGTGCGCGTTTGCGTGCGTGTGTGTGTGCGTGTGCATGCACATACACACACACACACACACACTACCCTATACATACACACACACACACGCACACACACACTACCCTACACAGACAAACACACACACACACACACTTCCCTAAACACGCACACACTACCCTACAAACACACACAAACTACCCTACACACACAAACTACCCTACACACACACTACCCTCCACACACACACACACACACACACACACACACACACTACCTACACACACACACACACACACTACCCTACACACACATGCACACACTACCCTACACACACACACACACACACCTAAACACACACACACAGACAAACTATCACATATTACACACACACACACAGCTAGAGAGTGAGAGAGACAGAGATAAAGACAGAGATAGAGGGAGAGAGAGAGGGGGGGGGAGGAGCACGGAAGCTGGGGTGTTTCTGCTGGCAGGAGTACGTCATCTTGACAAAAACACACACACACACACACACACACACACACACAGACAAACCATGACTTATTACACACACACCCCCACACCCCACCCCCACACACACCTACCCTCACACATACAGACATACACACACACTACCCTACATATACATACAATACATACACACACACACACACACACACACACACACTACCTACACACACACACACACACTACCCTACACGCACGCACACACACACGCACACCCACACACACATGACGCACATGCGCACACACACACGCACACACACAACGCCAATACACACACTATCACATATTACACACACAGTGAGAGAGTGAGTGAGACAGAGATAGAGGGAGAGAGAGGGGAGTAGAAAGCATCACCTATTATAAACACACAGACACACAGCCCATCACATACGTAAGACACACACACACACACACACACACACACACACACACAGGCCATCACATACATAAGACACACACACACACACACAGGCCATCACATATGTAAGACACACACACACACACACACACACACAGAAACATAGGCCATCACATACGTAAGACACACACACACACACACACAGGCCATCACATAGAGAGAGGGGGGGAGGAGGATGGAAGCTGTGGTGTTTCTGGTGGCAAGAGTACGTCACCTTGACAAACACACACACACACACACACACACACACACACACACACACACACACACACACTACCCTACCCTACACACACACACACCTCTACACACACACACACACTACCCTACACATACATACACACACACACACACGCACACACACACTACCCTACACAGACAAACACACACACACTTCCCTAAACACGCACACACTACCCTACAAACACACACAAACTACCCTACACACACACTACCCTCCACACACACACACACACACACTACCTACACACACACACACACACACTACCCTACACACACACGCACACACTACCCTACACACACACACACACACACACACATATACACACACACACAGACAAACTATCACATATTACACACACACACACAGCTAGAGAATGAGAGAGACAGAGATAGAGACAGAGATAGAGGGAGAGAGGGAGAGAGAGAGAGAGAGATAGAGGGAGAGAGGGAGAGAGAGGGGGGAGGAGGACGGAAGCTGTGGTGTTTCTGCTGGCAGGAGTACGTCATCTTGACAAAAACACACACACACACACACACACACACACACACACAAAGACAAACCATGACTTATTACACACACACACACCCCACCCCCACACACACCTACCCTCACACATACAGACATACACACACACACGCACACACGCACACACACACTACCCTACACAGACAAACACACACACACACACACACACACACACTTCCCTAAACACGCACACACTACCCTAAAAACACACACAAACTACCCTACACACACAAACTACCCCCCACACACCTACCCTCACACATACAGACATACACACATACTACCCTACATATACATACATACATACACACACACACGCACACACTACCCTACACGCACACACACACACATACACACTACCCTACACGCACACACACACACTACCCCACACACACACACACACTACCCTACACACACACACACACACACACACACACACACACATACATACACACACACACAGACAAACTATCACATATTACGCACACTCACAGAGAGTGACAGAGACAGAGATAGAGGGGGAGAGAAAAAGAGAAGGAGAGAGAGAGGGGGAGGAGGGAAGGTGTTGTTTCTGGTGGCAGGAGTATGTAATCTTGACAACAACAACACACACACACACACAGAGACAAGCCATCACTTATTACACACACACACACACACACACACACACACACACACAAACACACACACAGCCACCCACCCACACACACACAGTTAGAACATCACCTATTACAAACACAGAGCCACACACACACACAGGCCATCACATAAGACAAGCAAGAAGATAAAACAATCTGATACTTAAGAGCATACGTTTGGAGAATTAACTTTCAGTTTGATCTTTAGATTTGACCTGATAGAGAGAGTGAAGTTTTCAGAACAAACACACCCACACGCACACCTACACACACACACACACACACACACACACACACACATACACACAGACAAACTATCACATACACACATACACACAGTGAAAGAGACAGAGATAGAATGAGAGAGAAGGGTGGAGGGAGAGAGAGAGCACACACACACACACACTACCTTACACATACACACACACACACACTACCCTACACATACACAAACACACACTACCCTACACATTCATTCACGCACACACACAAACAATACTTTACACATAAACACACACACACACTACCCTAGACATACATTTACACACACGCACACGCACACGCACACGCACACACTCACACACACACACACACAAACTACCCTACACACATACACACACACACTACCCTACACACACACAGACACACACACACTGTGACGACCCTGCCTCTTTTGGGTTGCTGGGCGGGCTGTTTGTCTGTCTCTGTGTTTGTGTTACAGATGACCCGCAGGTGTGTTGGCTCGTCAGTTATTGGGAACACCCGGTGTTCCCAGTACTATAAGAGCCAGTCACCCTGATTCATCGTCAGATTGCCACGGAGATCCTGACAGATATTCAGAGAGCTTAAGGACGCGCTGCTCGCGCAATGCTCATCGCTACGTACTTCGCTACGATACAACATTACACCTACTGCCCTCAGCATGCATACATACATGGACATCCCTACTTGATCCACTGACTGCTCCCCACCTCACTGTAGTTCTTGCCTGGTCATATGACCGTAGTTAATAATAAAGTAATACCTTTTAGAGTTAAGCTCTGTGTGAATCTCTGTTATTTGCCATGGCTGTGAGCCGGTCATGACAAATTGAGGCTCGTTCTG
>NC_045177.1:2710852-2715852 GCF_900700415.2 Clupea harengus
TGGATCTGCGCTAGATCACACACAATATGTTTCCCAAAACAAAGATGGCTGCCACTACTACAGTACAGTGACCTCAGATGGAAGCGTGTTCTAAAATGGAATCATGGGGGCCGTGAGCTGAAGGTCCATCAAAAGATCTCATATCTGCTACCTGAAGCCCTTCCTCCGAGACCAGCTCCCTCCGAGACCAGCTTCCTCCGAGACCAGCTTCCTCCGAGACCAGCTTCCTCCTCGAGGTCCACCGAGACCAGCTTCCTCCGAGACCAGCTCCCTCTGAGACCAGCTCCCTTCTCGAGGTCCTCCGAGACCAGCTTCCTCCGAGACCAGCTTCCACCGAGACCAGCTTCCTCCGAGACCAACTCCCTCCGAGACCAGCTCCCTCTGAGACCAGCTTCCTCCGAGACCAGATTCTGGGGGCCCACTGTCTGTCCTGGCTTCGGAGGCCTCTTCTCCACTTCTTAGACCTAGAACAGGTGTGATAAAGTCACACGTCTTAGGATTTAAAAAAAAAACATGTATACTTTTTTTTTCATCAATGTGTTTCTATCCGTGTGCAGGAGTCTGGTGCATAGACCATTTGAGGGTTAGTTGTGCAGGGTCTGATCAACGTGAGATTTCACATTTCAATCCTTTCCACAGATTTCTCCTTTCTAGTTTAGACAATTTCAGGTTTCTACTTTAAAGCTGTGATGTTTTTAATGACAGATTTCCTTTCTGATGTTTGACATAGACCTGGTTTGCCTTAAAATGGTAGTTTATATCAAGAAAAAAACAAATGTCATTTCATAGAATCACATCCTGTTTATCGGCCAATGGAACAGCAGCTGTGAGGGCCAGCTTTGATGTTATCCTCATGACATCATAGTAGAGAGACTTTCAGTGAGTGGAACTTAATGGAATACTCTTTATGACATCACAATGTAATGACACAGAAGGTGGAAGAGAAAAGAACAGAATGAGAACCCCACCGCTTCTACAAGCTAAGTCAAATGAAATGAACTTCTTATCGAAGAAGCTCGATGTTTTCAGATGTCGTGCCAAGGGGAGGTTTCTGCTCATACTCTCTCCAGAATTGCAAACGTGGATGTCGCTGTCCATTGGAACACTAATGGAAGACCAATCCAACAATCGCTAAGGACTTTGCAGAATTTGCTCACACCTGAGAAGGACCTGGAGGAGTGAACTTTGTCACACTCACTCTCTCACACACACACACACACACACACACAGACACACACACACAGAGAGAGAGAGAGAGAGAGAAACCTTTATTATATACACTGCGACTCCCTGTTTGACAGTGGGTAGGATGGGTCCAGGTGAGATCATGCCTTAATTATGTAACCCCTCACTTCCCGAGGGGCCATTTTGTTTTGGTTTGTTTATTTTCATTTTCATTTCTTTGATGTTTCTGATATTCTGTTAAGGGGCCGGGGGAGTCCTACTGTTCCCTTCGTTTCTGTTGCTATACCAACCTGTGGAAGACAAAAGATGGGTCCTACCCCCCTGTGTGTGTGTGTCTGTGTGTGTCTGTGTGTGTGTGTGTGTGTGTCTGTGTGTGTCTGTGTGTGTGCGTGTGTCTGTGTGTGTGTCTGTGTGTGTGTGTCTGTGTGTGTGTGTGTGTGTGTGTGTGTCTGTCTGTGTGTCTGTCTCTGTGTGTGTGTGTGTGTGTCTGTGTGTGTCTGTGTGTGTGTGTGTGTCTGTCTGTGTGTCTGTGTGTGTGTGTTTGTGTGTGTGTGTGTCTGTGTGTGTGCGTGTCTGTGTGTGTGAGTGTGTGTGTGTGTGTGTGTGTGTGTGTCTCCCCCTGCCTGTGACTGCGCCCGACCACTATCACCAGTTCTTTGTGAACACCAGGCCAGACGAGCGTAAATGAAGTGCTTCTGTACCCGTGTGTGTGTGTGTGTGTGTGTGTGTGTGTGTGTGTGTGTGTGTGCTTCTGTACCCGTGTACTGTTTAGTTTGAATTATTACTGTTGTCAGTTTCCTCCATTTGCGTAAAGGACGTGTGTGTGTGTGTGTGTGTGAGTGAGTTTAGTCTTTGGTTTTAGTTTAAAAAGAAAAGAAAGGAAAACATATATGTATGTATGTATGTATGTATGTATGTATGTATGTATGTATGTATGTATGTATGTATGTATGTATGTATGTATGTGTGTGTGTGATCTCGTCCATGTTATGTATGTATGTGATCTCGTCCATGTTATGTATGTATGTGATCTCGTCCATGTTGACTAAGGGCTCCTGTTTAAAGAGTTAGACTGAGCAGACCAGGGGAGGGTTTGTTTATCATTGGAGTGGTGCAGAGGCTAGAGTGACATGATAAACTTTTACAAGAAACAGCTGTGTGTGTGTGTGTTTAATTGTTGTTCTTATATTTAGTATTTTAGTTTTCCACAGTGGCAAGGGTGGGGTGGTGAAAAGAACAACAACAACAACAACAACAACAAACAAACAACAAACACAGTGAGGGGTTTTGTAGAACCGTTGTGGAAATGAAGATCAAGTGAAAAGAAAAGATGGTTTATGCTGTGACACTAGGGGGGGTGGAAGAACAGCACAGAACGTCCTGGTTCCAACACAGAACTTCCTGGTTCCAACACAGAACTTCCTGGTTCTTGGAGAATTTCAGCACCAAAGAACACCTCAGGTTTTAAAGAATCCAGGAAGAGCTTCAGAATGCTCAAGAACCCAACCCAACGAACCTAATGGTGGTTGCCATGTTATGGTTATAGCATTTAGCAGACGCTTTTGTCCAAAGCGACTTACAAAACATTTAAAAAAGACATTAGACAACAGAATTTTTAAAGGGCAGCAATAGAAATAAACCTAATGAATGATAATTCACAATTAGGCACCAATTCATGATATTAATTATAATTACAATACCAAAACTGTGACTAGAGTAGGCCTCAAGCAAATTAGTTAATTAGACACACAGGCCATCGCATACGTAAGACACACACACAGACAATCACATAAGACAAGCAAGAAGATAAAACAATCTGAAACTTAAGAGCATAGGTTTGAAAAACTAAGTTTCAGTTTGATCTTTAAATTTCACCTGATAGAGAGAGTGAAGTTTCCAAAACGAACACACCCACTTACACACACACACACACACACACCCACTTACACACACACACACAGACAAACTATCACATACACACAGTGAGCAAGAGAGATTTTAAGGGAGAGAGAGGGCACACACACACAAACACTACCCTACACAAACACAGACACACACTACCCTAAACAATCATTCACGCACAAACAAACAATACTTTACACATAAACACACACGCACAAACACACACAAACTACCCTACACATACATACACAAACACACTACCCTACACACCCACACACACACACAAACAGATAAACTATCACATATTACACACAGAGTTAGAGAGTGAGAGAGAGAGATAGAGAGGGGGGGGGGAGACGGAAGGTGTTGTTTCTAGTGGCTGGAGTACGTCATCTTGACAAACGCACACACACACACACAGACAAACCATCACTTATTGCACACACACACAGACAAACCATAATTTATTACAGACACACATAGTCAGTCAGAACATCACCCATTACAAACACACAGACACACAGGCCATCACATAAGACACACACACATACAGGCCATCACATAAGACATACAAACACACAGGCCATTACATAAGACACAGGTACACACACATGCATGCACAGACACTCACCCACGCACACACACACATGCACATACACACACTATCACATATTACACACACACAGTGAGAGAGGGAGAGAGAAGGGGGAGAGAGCATCACCTATTATAAACACACAGGCCATCACATACCTAAGGCACACACACACACACACAGGCCATTACATACGTAAGACACACACACACACACAGAAACAGGCCATCACATACGTAAGACACACACACAGGCCATCACATATGAAAGACACAGACACACAGACACACAGGCCATCGCATAAGACAAGCAAGAAGATAAAACAATCTGATAATAAAGTATGTGTGTGTGTGTGTGTGTGTGTCTGTGTGTGTGTGTGTGTGTGTGTGAAATATTCTTAAGACACTAGGGATTAGTGATATAACATATTGTGCGTGTGTGTGTGTGTGTCGTATGTGATGGCCTGTGTGTGTGTTTGTAATAGGTGATGTTCTGTGTCTGTGTGTGTGTGTGTATGTGTGTGTTTGTTTGTCACAATGACGTACTCCTGCCACCAGAAACACATTCCGTAGAAACCGAGGGACAGGGGGAAGGATACACACTACCCTACACACACACACACATACACACTACCCCACACACACACACATACATACACACTACCCCACACACACACACATACACACTACCCTAGACACACACACATACACACTACCCTAGACACACACACACACACACACTACCCTACACACACACACACACACACACACACACATATACAGACTCTGAGAGTGCACGAGCGGAAGGGGGAAGGATACACACCACCCTACACACACGCACACATACACACTACCCTACACACACACACACACACACACACACACACACACACACACACACACACTACCCTACACACACACACACACACACACACACACACACTACACACACACACACACACATACACACATATACAGACTCTGAGAGCGCACAAGCGGAAGGGGGAAGGATAGCCCCAAGGCTGGAAGGAGCTGGACGGACCAACTGGGAACCGACCGTCAAGCAGGAAAGTAACCTGAAGTTTGTGTTTAAGAGGAGGAAGACCCTGAATGAAGAGGGGAAAAGGGACATTTTGAGTTTGTGTGTGAGAAATACCCGAATTAAAACCTTCTTTTAACCTCCCATGGTGACTGTTTCCTCAGTTAACTGCACTGCCCACCCTTCAACCTGTTACAGTTTGTGTAGAGTCAACTGTCTCTATCTCTCTCTCTCTCTCTCTCTCTCTCTCTCTCTCTCTCTCCCTCTCTCTCTCTCTCTCTCT
>NC_045177.1:2723286-2725786 GCF_900700415.2 Clupea harengus
GTGGAGCTCATTCTGAAGGTGTGTGTGGTGTGTGTGTGTGTCGTGTCTGTTGTGTGTGTGTGTGTATTGTTGTGGTGGGAGCTCATTCTGAAGGTGTGTGTGGGCGTGTGCTGTGTGTTGTGTCTGTGTCTCTGTGTGCGTGGCGTGTTTTGTGTGTAGATGTGTGTGTGTGGTGTGTTGTGTGTGGTGTAGTTGTAGTGGTGGAAGCTCATTCTGAAGGTGTGTGTGTGTGGTCTGTGTCTGTGTGTGTGCGTGTGCGTGTGCGAGTGTGTGTGTGTTTGTGTGTGTGTGTGTGTGTGTTTGTGGTGGAGCTCATTCTGTAGGTGTGGTGTGTGTGTGTGTGTGTGTGTGTGTGTGTTTTTGGTGTTTGTGTGTGTGTGTGTGTGGGTGTGTGTGTGTGGTGGAGCTCATTCTGAAGGTGTTTGTGTGTGTGTGTCTGTGTGTGGTGTGTGTGGTGTGTTTGTTTGTGCGTGTGTGTGTGTGTGTGTGTGGGGGGGGGGGGGGTTACGTCTCATTACATCAGAGATTGATTTATGCATTGCATGAGTTAAGGAGTTAAGGTGTGTGTGTGTGTGTGTGAGTACGTGTCTTTATAAGTTTCCATTTAACTACATTAAACACAGATCAACCACAGCACCTTTATATCAGAACAGCATTATAATTTTGGTTATCAGATATTAGATCAAAGAAAACGTGCATACAAGCCTGTTAACTTTCACGTATTGATACATTGAAGAGAGTTTTTGTTTAATGATTGATGTCTTCTTTCGACAGAGTGGCAACAAGGTCACCGTGACAACCACCCCGTTTGAGAACACGTCCATCAAGATTGGCCCCGCCCGCCGCTCCAACCAGCAGGCCAAGATGGCCCGCAGGAGCAAGAAGACGCCACCAGGGGGGGCCAGAGAGGGACAGGACAGGTGGGAGTCTCATCCTCTCACTCTCTCACTCTCTCATTCTCTCTCTCTCTCATCCTCTCACTCTCTCATTCTCTCTCTCTCTCACTCTCTCACTCTCTCTCTCTCATCCTCTCACTCTCTCACTCTCTTCTCATTCTCTCTCTCTCTCTCATCCTCTCACTCGCTCACTCTCTCACTCTCTCATTCTCTCTCTCTCTCTCATCCTCTCACTCTCTCTCTCTCTCATCCTCTCACTCTCTCACTCTCTTCTCATTCTCTCTCTCTCTCTCTCTCTCTCTCACTGTCTCACTCTCTCACTCTCTTTCTCTATCACTCTCTCATCCTCTCACTCTCTCATTCTCTCTCTCTCTCTCTCTCATCCTCTCACTCTCTCTCTCTCTCACTGTCTCAGTCTCTCACACTCTTCTCACACTCTTCTCACACTGTCTCATTCTCTCACTCTATCACTCTCTCATCCTCTCACTCTACTCTCTCACTCTCTCATTCTCTCTCTCCCTCTCTCTCTCACTCTACTCTCATCCTTCTCTCCCTCTCTCACTCTACTCTCACACTCTTCTCACACTCTCATTCTCTCACTCTCTTTCTATCTCATTCGCTCACTCTCTCACACTCATTCTCTATCACTCTCTCATCCTCTCACTCTCTCACTCTACTCTCATCCTTCTCTCCCTCTCTCATTCTACTCTCACACTCTTCTCACACTCTCATTCTCTCACTCTCTTTCTATCTCATTCTCTCACTCTCATTCTCTATCACTCTCTCATCCTCTCACTCTCTCACTCTACTCTCATCCTTCTCTCCCTCTCTCATTCTACTCTCACACTCTTCTCACACTCTCATTCTCTCACTCTTTCTATCTCATTCTCTCACTCTCTCACAGTCTCAGTCTGTAGAATATAACACACACACACACACACACACACTCACACATGCAGTCATTCTAAGTGTGTGTGTGTGTGAAGAATGTAACACACATGCAGTCATTCTAAGTGTGTGAATGTAACACACATGCAGTCATTCTAAGTGTGTGAATATAACACACATGCAGTCATTCTAAGCGTGTGAATATAACACACATGCAGTCATTCTAAGTGTGTGAATATAACACATATGCAGTCATTCTAAGCGTGTCTGTGTGTGTGTAGAATATAACACATATGCAGTCATTCTAAGTCTGTGAATGTAACACACATGCAGTCATTCTAAGTGTGTGTGTGTGTGAAGAATGTAACGCACGCAGGAGTCAATCTAAGTGTGTGAATGTAACACACATGCAGTCATTCTAAGCGTGTCTGTGTGTGTGTATATATAACACACATGCAGTCATTCTAAGCGTGTCTGTGTGTGTGTAGAATATAACACACATGCAGTCATTCTAAGCGTGTGAATATAACACACATGCAGTCATTCTAAGTGTGTGTGTTTTGAAGAATGTACTAATTGCAGTAGTTCTAACTAAGTTCTAAGACTGTACATGAAGTGAAGGGAAGCGAATATTAATACTGGTCATGTTAATGCATCTTCTCTCTAAGTGAATAATAATAATAATAATAGTTATACTGGTTTCTAAGTAAATAATA
>NC_045177.1:2728286-2730786 GCF_900700415.2 Clupea harengus
CGCCCCTCGTCCCTGCACGGCCTCTCCCCGAAACTCCACCGCCAGTACCGCTCCGCCCGCTGCAAGTCCGCCGGCAACATCCCCCTCTCGCCTCTCGCCCACACCCCGTCGCCCCCGCAGACCTCCTGCCCGGCCTCGTCCACGGGGTCGCCCCCGCCACCCCACCCGCCCAGCGCGGCCGCCGCCCCTCCGCTGCCACCAGGGCACGTGCCGGGGAGCAGCCACACCACGCAGGCGTTCCCGCCGGCGAAACTGCACCCCAGCTCTACCTCGTCCTCCTCCTCCTCCTCCTCCTCCTCGCCGCCGGTGCGGCCGCGACCGAAGAGCGCCGAGCCCCCGCGGTCGCCGCTGCTGCTGAAGCGCGTGCAGTCGGCCGAGCGCCTGGCCTCTTCGCCGCTCTCTTCCTCGCCGCCGCCGCCATCCACGGCAACCGCGGCCGCAACCTCGGCCACGGGGGCGCTGCGGAAGCACAGCCTGGAGCTGGGAGGAGTCGGAGGCATTGGATTCGTCGATTACAGGAAGGAGCTCCAGAGCCTTCCGGAAACCGAGGCGGAGACACTGGGTGCCCCGATGTCGCCGCCGTCGCCGCCGCAGAAGACCACGGCTTCGTTGGCGGCTTCGTTGACGGCTACCATGACGATGACCCCATCATCATCCCTGGAGATGGCCGCCGTGCTCGTCAAGCCAATGAGGAAGCTGGGCCGGCAGGAGTCTCCGCTGAGCCGAGAGGTGCTGTTCCGAGAAAGAGAGAGGGAGCGAGAAAGAGAGAGGGAGAGGGGACGGGAGAGAGACCGAGACAGAGAGCGAGAGAGGTCCTGGGATGCGACTCTAGGCCGGTTCCTGGCCAAGCTGGAGAGATCCACCCCCACACCCCCCGCCGGATCAGCTCCCTCCTCCACAGACACCCAGGCTGCAGGCGACGGCAAGCCCACAGACGGTGAGCCCATCCTGGGGGAGGCGAGGAGCGCGAGTGGGGAGGCCCCTGGAACAACCACCACATCCGACATCACTGACGCCACATCATGTAGTCCAGCCCAGTGCGAACTCTGCGACCCGGCAACTGCTAAAGCGCCCATTAGCACTGGTGCTGCTGTTCTTGGTGAGTCCAAGGCTTCTTCCTCACCTGCCACTGCATCTCTCACTCCGCCTGCCTCTAAAACTACAGATCCCAGAACCCCGCCTGCCTCTAAAACTACAGATCCCAGAACCCTTAGCGATGCCTCTAAAACTACAGATCCCAGAACCCCTAGCGATGCCTCTAAAACTACAGATCCCAGAACCCCTAGCGATGCCTCTAAAACTACAGATCCCAGAACCCCTAGCGATGCCTCTAAAACTACAGATCCCAGAACTGCATCTCTCACCCCGCCGCCTGCCTCTAAAACTACAGATCCCAGAACCCCTAGCGGTGGTGCAGCAGTCACAAGTGATCATAGCTCAAACACCGAGCTCTCACCAGGTTCCGCTAGCCAGCTGGAGGAGAACACAAAGCAGAGACAGCTGCCGCAGCCTCAGTTAGGTAGAGTTCAGGCTAAACCAGATGGAGAGAAGAGAGAGAGAAGAGAGAGAGAAGAGAAAGAGAAGAGAGAAGAGAGAGAGAAGAGCGTTCCACGGGTGAGTTCTACAGCCTTGAGTTCCATACCTGCTTTTGTCTCAGAACCTTCTAGAATCTCAAAAGCTCCTGGTTTAGACGAGGGGGGGGCTTTAAAGAAAAAGAACGGCCTGGAGGAGGAGGTCCCCGCCACCAGAGCTCCGAACGCCAGGCTTCGTGGCTCCTTCGCTGGTGCTCCCCCCCCCACGAAGGTGCTGCTCGCGGCCGCCGCCGCCCCTCCCGCGGTGGTCCAGGCCACACCGGGCCTGACGGGGAAGATGATGCGTCAGGAGAAGGGCCTGACGGTGAGCTGTTTCCGGGGGGGCACCCTCGACTGGGAGGAGAAGAAGCGACTGCTGGACGTGTTGGTGGAGCGTTCCCCTTCCCCGACCCCCACCCCCTCGCCCACCGCCCCGCCCACTCCCATCCCCGTCCAATCACATCCCCGCATCTCCCCCGGCGCAGACCACAGTGGCTCGGTCCAACAGCCAACAGCTAAGCTGCCCTCCTCAGCTCCTCCTCTCCCGACTCGTCCTCTTCCTCTCCTGACTCGTCCTCTTCCTCTCCTGACTCCTCCTCCTATTCCTCTCCTGACTCCTCCTCCTCTCCCTCTCCCAGCTCCTCCTCTTCCTCTCCCGGCTCCTCCTCTTCCTCTCCTGACTCCTCCTCTTCCTCCTCCCCAGGAGGGGCCCAAGGAGAGAGAAGAGAGCCCGAGGAGGAGGGGTGAGGAGATACAGGCAGGCCCGGCGGCAGGAAGTAGGCCTGGAAGTATCACCGTAGCTGCTTCCTCAGGGCCTGCGTCTCCTCCTCCTCTTCCTCCTCCTCCTCCTCCTCCTTTTCTTCCTCCTCCTCCTCCTCCTCATCATCAGCCGGTTAAAAGCCCCAGCATCCCCAAGCCCACGGCTTGAT
>NC_045177.1:2733286-2788286 GCF_900700415.2 Clupea harengus
GAGTGTGTGTGTGTGTGTGTGTGTGTGTGTGTGTGTGTTTGTGTGTGTGCGCATATAGTCATAGAGGAGTGAATGTTAAAAGCTTTCAGAGGACTGTCTCATTGAAGGAGATTTTCCACAGTTGGCATTTGTAAGTGTTTTGCGCTTGGGTTCGTCGCCCTCTGGTGGTTTGTTTCGGGTCTCGGCACGTCATAGTGACCATAGTGGCCAACAGGCTTAGAATTAAACATTGAACCCATCCCGTGTGTGTGTGAGAGAGAGAGTGTGTGTGTGTGTGTGTGTGTGTGTGTGTGTGAGAGAGAGAGTGTGTGTGTGTGTGTGTGTGTGTGTGTGTGTGAGAGAGAGTGTGTGTGTGTGTGTATGTATGTGTGAGAAAGAGAGTGTGTAGGTGTGAGTGTGTGTGTGTGTGTGTGTGTGTGTGTGTGTGTGTGTGTGTGAGAGAGAGAGTGTGTGTGTGTGTGTGTGTGTGTGTTTACTCCAACCTAGTGTGAAATGGCACCTCAGCACTCCTCTCGGGTTAGTGTTTGTCTCCCTCTGGTGGTGGACACAGATGAGTGCATTCTCTGGTGTTAAAAAAAACAAGTCAGCACAGTGCAAGGTTTGGTGTCTGACAGAGACTCACCCTTAATCATTCCACGCCATCCCCATTCACTCTCTCTCTCTCTCTCTTCTCTCTCCCCCTCTCTGTCTCTGACTGCTCTCTTCTCTCTCTCTCTCTCTCTCTTCTCTCTCTCTCTCTCTCTCTCTTCTCTCTCTCTCTCTCTCTCTCTCGCTTCTCTTTCTCTCTTCTCTCTCTCCCCCTCTCCCTCTGACTACTTATGGCGTACAGATTATGCAATAACCCCCTCCAGCTGGTATCTCACGTGTGAAGAGTCCCCCTCCTCCGCACACACACACACACACACACACACACACACACACACACACACTCACTCACTCACTCACTCAGTCCCCCCCCCTCCTCCGCTAAGCGTCCAGTCCAAAACAGGAAAAAAAAAACGCCTCGGGCCTTTTTCAAGTAGCCTACTCTACCAGAAGGGGGCGCTCCACCTCCTCCTGAGCCTATTCAACCCGTTTGCATCAGTAGTCCGGCACCCTACACACACACACACACATACACACACACACACACACACACACACACACACACACACACTCACACACACACACACACACACACACACTCACACTCTACTGTGACGCCACCCGCAAGTGAAACCGCATTCACTCCTTAAGACAAGAAAAAGCGATCCAGTTACTGCGTATTGACTTTTGCACTCACATTCCCGCCACGGTTAGTTTGAACAGGAATATCCCGGAGGGAATAAACGTTCCTCTTTCGCTTCATCTGACTGTTATAGTATAACATGGGAGAAACTGCTTTGTGTAAATGTTTTATAATAGCCATCATTTACATTTACATTTAGTCATTTAGCAGACGCTTTTATCCAAAGCGAATTACACATGTGCGACTTTACATTTACACGGAGCAATTAGGGGTTCAGTGTCTTGCTCAAGGACGCTTCGACAGGGAATCAAACTAGCAACCTTCTGATTACTAAACGACTTCTCTACCCCCTGTACCACTGTCGACCCCTGCTTCATGTAAATGTTTTATAATAGCCTATACATCATTGGTCCTTCTTGCGGTGGTAATTAGCCGATTTAATATTAACCAGCCGTAGCTGTGTCTGAAGGGGATTTTACACGAGGGGAAATCCGAAACACATGCGATTGCAATGGGTCTCTGCCGACGACATCATATTGTGGTAGACTATGTGAATTCTCAATATCATTCAAAATTATTTATTGTGAGATGCACTTTATATTTTTTTGTTCAATTCTTATGTTGTTATTTGGGGCCTGTTTGTTGTTGTTGTTTGTTGATCTTGTTGTTTTGTTAAAAGCCCAATTTCCGGTGCGTAGGCTATTTTAAGAACTATTTTAAGACATATGGGCTACGTATTTATTGTAAATAGACTAGGTTCATAAATGTATTGGCATCAATAATTACCATAAATTATGTTAACTTTGCATTATTGTTATGATTACTATGATTACTATTAGTATTATTATTATTATTATTGTTGTTGTTTTTCTCTGGCACTTTGAAATGTTTCAGTGTGGAATAAAAGGTATCCAACAGAACTTGACCTTGAATCTTTGAGTCATCACACACACACACACACACACACACACACACACACACACACACACACACTCATACACACACACACACACACACATATACACATACACACACACACACACACATACAGTGGGGGAAATAAGTATTTGAACCCCTGCCGATTTCGCAAGTTTGGACACTTGAAAAGAAATGTGTGATCTATAATTGTAATAGTAGGTGTAGGTGTCCAGAAAACCGCATTTTATAACATTTATGACTTTATTAGTATTTGATGCAGAAAATAAGTATTTGAACCCCTAGCAAAACATGACTTAGTACTTGGTGGAATAACCCTTGTTGGCAAGCACAGAGGTCAGACTTTTCTTTTAGTTGGTCACCAGGTTTACACACATCTCAGGAGGGATTTTGGTCCACTCCTCTTTGCAGATCCTTTCCAAATCCTTAAGGTTGCGTTTTCAATGGGAGGGAATGAGGGAATGAGGTTCAAGCCCAATATTTCACGTTACATGGCCCCATCCATAGTCCCCTCGATGCAGTGGAGTCGTCCTGTACCCTTGGCAGAGAAACAGCCCCAAAGCATAATGTTTCCACCTCCATGCTTGACGGTGGGGATGGTGTTCTTGGGGTCATATTCAGCATTCTTCCCCCTCCAAACGCGGCAAGTCGAGTTGATGCCAAAGAGCTTGATTTTGGTCTCATCTGACCACATCCTGTCTCCCAATCCTCCTTAGAATCATTCAAGTGTTCATTGGCAAACTTCAGACGGCCCTGTACATGTGCTTCCTTGAGCAGGGGGACCTTGCGAGTGCTGCAGTACTTCAAACCATTACAGCGTAGTGTGTTGCCAATGGTTTTCTTGGTGACTGTGGTCCCAGCTGCCTTGAGATCATTCACAAGCTCCCCCTGTGTAGTTCTGGGGTTATTCTTCACCTTTCGGATGATCACCGATACCGCACGAGGGGATATCTTGCATGGAGCCCCAGAACTAGAGCGATTCACAGTTGTTTGGTGTTGCTTCCATTTACGAATAATCGCACCAATAGTTGTCTGCTTCTCACCAAGCTGCTTGCCGATGGTTTTGTAACCCATTCCAGCCTTGTGCAGGTCTACAATCTTATCTCTGACGTCTTTGGTCAACTCTTTGGTCTTGCCCATGGTGGTGAGGTTGAAAGTGTGAAGTATGATTCTTTGGACAGGTTTCTTTTATACACGTCACCAGTTGAGATCAGGTGTACCTTGTTAGGCCTAATGAGGACTAATCTGTGTGCTTCTTGGGCACATAACTGGTCATTGGGAGCCAGAATTCTTGCTGTTTGCTTGGGGGTTCAAATACTTATTTTCTGCATCAAATACAAATAAAGTCATAAATGTTATAAAATGCAGTTTTCTGGATTTGTTTGTTGATATTCTATTTCTCTGTTAAAATACACCTACCATTACAATTATAGATCACACATTTCTTTGCAAGTGGCCAAACTTGCGAAATCGGCAGGGGTCCAAATACTTATTTTCCCCACTGTATTGCTTCTTAATATATTGCTTCTGACCTACTATCTTACTGGATTCAAACCTAGCCAATCAGGTATAGGACCCTTTGGAATGCAAATTAGCATCATAAAGGTTTATGGGAAGGAATTTTAAAATCATAAAATGTGTATTTCATGATTTCAATTTGCATCTTTGTTATGAGGTTCAATCTCATATTGACAGAGACAGATATTGAGTTTGGAGAGGATAGAGTTTGTTTACCTGTTTCAGAGGATATGTGTTTATAGCTTAATGTGATGTGGCTGTGATCTGAGAGCGGAATCTGAGGCCTTACTGTACATTAGTTGATATGACTTGGATCTGTGACTGCATAAACTACTCCATTACTGCAGAGGGGAGCAGTAGGTCAATCTACCCAGAGTCACCTTTCCTTCCACCATAAGTAATGAACAGACCAAGGCTTTTACAGAGCTGCAGTAACTGTTTGCTATTTCTGTTTACAATACCGTCATTGCTCTCAAGTGGTTTAAAGTTGTTTGCTTTGATTAATCTGTGCGTCATCAATGTATGTATTCCCATTTGATTAATCTGTGTGTGACTAATGTATGTATTCCCATTTGATTAATCTGTGTGTGACTAATGTATGTATTCCCATTTGAATTCATATAATCTGATTCTCTGTCAGTTCTCTTTCCATTCATGTCTCCCTTAACCAAGACTGGGCCTTCAGATTGGAACTGTATCATTTCAGACTACTTGTGAAGTCCCTTTCTGTTCAGGATAAATATGACTTGCACGCTTTTCTGTCAACAAAACAACAGTTCCCTCTGACTCTCTTCCATATTTGACATGAGAATGTTGAACAGAAGAAATACACAGTTCCCTATAATGAAGAATGGAGAGACATTTAGTTCCCCCTCCCCCATCTCTGACACCAACACATCTATGAGCTGTCGATGAGCCCAGAGCCTTCAGATAAGGTGACGTTTAGGCCGTGAGTCTAGGCAGCTCGCACAAACACTACTTTTTTTTGTACAAGCGCTAACTGCTGCTTGTCGATTATATAATGTACACACACACAGACACAAATCCCCACAAACAAACAAAACTCACTTCAAGTTTTTGTTTTATTCAATTCATGTACCCTAACAATTTATGTTTCAATCTCTACCCCAACACACGTTTCAAATAGGATCAAATAATACTTCATCTTGTACATCAAATGTTATTAAAAACTCAGCTAATCAAAAACAATTTCAGTTAGAGATACTCCATCATGTATTAGCAGGACAGCACATCATTTGTATGGATTCTCTGGTGTGTCTTGAGAGTAGACATTCGACTAAAGGCCTTTCCACATTGAGAACACTGATATGGCTTTTCCCCAGTATGGATCCTCTGGTGTGCCTTGAGATTAGACATTAGGCCAAAGGTCTTTCCACACTGAGAACAGTGATACGGCTTTTCCCCAGTATGGATCCTCTGGTGTTTCTTGAGATCAGACGTGTCACTAAAGGCCTTCCCACATGTACTGCACTAGTGTGGCTTTTCCCCAGTATGGATCATCTGGTGTTTCTTGAGAGAAGCCAAATGATTAAAGGCCATGCCACATGAAGTACACTGGTATGGCTTTTCTCCAGTATGGATCCTCTGGTGTGACTTGAGAGAAGACAAATGATTAAAGGCCATGCCACATGAAGGACACTGGTATGGCTTTTCTCCAGTATGGATCCTCTGGTGTGTCTTGAGAGAAGACAAACGATTAAAGGCCATGCCACATGAAGGACACTGGTATGGCTTTTCTCCAGTATGGATCCTCTGGTGTGTCTTGAGAGAAGACAAATTATTAAAGGCCTTACCACATGTAGAGCACTGGTGTGGCTTTTCCCCAGTATGGATCCTCTGGTGTGCCTTGAGATTAGACATTAGGCCAAAGGTCTTTCCACACTGAGAACAGTGATACGGCTTTTCACCAGTATGGATCCTCTGGTGTGCCTTGAGATCAGACGTGTTACTAAAGGCCTTCCCACATGTACTGCACTGGTGTGGCTTTTCCCCAGTATGGATCATCTGGTGTTTCTTGAGAGAAGACAATGTACTGAAGGCCTTACCACATGTAGAGCACTGGTGTGGCTTTTCCCCAGTATGGATCCTCTGGTGTGTCTTGAGATTAGACATTGAGCGAAAGGCATTTCCACACTGAAAACACTGATGTGGCTTCTCCCCAGTGTGGATCCTCTGGTGTTCCTTGAGATAACACATTTGGCTAAAGGTCTTTCCACACTGAGAACAATGATATGGCTTTTCTCCAGTGTGGATCCTCTGGTGTGTCTTCAGATGAGAAATTTGATTATAGGCCTTGCCACACTGAGAACACTGATGTGGCTTTTCCCCAGTGTGGATCCTCTGGTGTTTCTTGAAATAAGACAATGTACTGAAGGCCTTACCACATGTAGAGCACTGGTGTGGCTTTTCCCCAGTATGGATCATCTGGTGTATCTTGAGAGCAGACAAATGATTAAAGGCCATGCTACATGAAGTACACTGGTATGGCTTTTCCCCAGTATGGATCCTCTGGTGTGTCTTGAGATCAGACATTGAACTAAATGCCTTCCCACATGTACTGCAATGGTGTGGCTTTTCTCCAGTATGTGTAATCTGATGTCTGGTGAGGTTGGAGCTATCCCTGAAATACTTTCCACATGAAGTACACTGGTGTGGCTTTTCCCCAGTATGGATCCTCTGGTGTATCTTGAGAGAAGACAAATGATTAAAGGCCTTCCCACATGTAGAGCACTGGTGTGGCTTTTCCCCAGTATGGATCCTCTGGTGTGTCTTGAGATTAGACATTGAGCGAAAGGCATTTCCACACTGAAAACACTGATGTGGCTTCTCCCCAGTGTGGATCCTCTGGTGTGCATTGAGATTAGACATTGAGCGAAAGGCATTTCCACACTGAAAACACTGATGTGGCTTCTCCCCAGTGTGGATCCTCTGGTGTTCCTTGAGATAACACATTTGGCTAAAGGTCTTTCCACACTGAGAACAATGATATGGCTTTTCTCCAGTGTGGATCCTCTGGTGTGTCTTCAGATGAGAAATTTGATTATAGGCCTTGCCACACTGAGAACACTGATGTGGCTTTTCCCCAGTGTGGATCCTCTGGTGTTTCTTGAAATAAGACAATGTACTGAAGGCCTTACCACATGTAGAGCACTGGTGTGGCTTTTCCCCAGTATGGATCATCTGGTGTATCTTGAGAGCAGACAAATGATTAAAGGCCATGCTACATGAAGTACACTGGTATGGCTTTTCCCCAGTATGGATCCTCTGGTGTGTCTTGAGATCAGACATTGAACTAAATGCCTTCCCACATGTACTGCAATGGTGTGGCTTTTCTCCAGTATGTGTAATCTGATGTCTGGTGAGGTTGGAGCTATCCCTGAAATACTTTCCACATGAAGTACACTGGTGTGGCTTTTCCCCAGTATGGATCCTCTGGTGTATCTTGAGAGAAGACAAATGATTAAAGGCCTTCCCACATGTACTGCACTGGTGTGGCTTTTCCCCAGTATGGATCCTCTGGTGTTTCTTGAGAGAAGACATTTGACTAAAGGCCTTCCCACACTTACTGCACTGATGGGGCTTTTCTCCTGTGTGTATTTGTTGATGAATTGCAAGATCGGAACGTCTAGCAAATGTTTTGAAACACTGAGAGCATTCATGTTGTTCCTTCCTGGTGTCCAGTCGCTGATGTGATTCCTGGTATGAAGTCTTTCTGCACTGGGGGCGTTTTTGGCGTCTCTCTTTGTTTCTTTTTTCCTCAGAGTTTCCACTTTTGGTAGCTTGGATCCTTTGACTGTGTCCTAAAATATTATAAATAAAGTTCAGCAATATGTTCTCTCTCCTCCTCTATCTGGGCTGTCATTTCTACAACACTGGTACATATTTGTGATATGTTTTTTGACATATTGGTTATTTGATAGAAATCACTTGGAAGTTACTTAGTATAAAAGTGTCTACCAAGAGACTAAATGTAAATGTAAACAGAGATGAACACACAATTGAGTTACAGAATCAGAGAAAAAAATTATGGCAGACGCTTTCTCTCTTTTAATTGTAAAGGACTGCAAATATTATCCCATGACAAAAATATACCCACAGTATTTATGTTCATTGAATAAGTCTCACGTTGTAAAGCACAAGTTGGCAATTCTCTAAAATTCATGCTTTGTAAATATACACAAACCTAACAATAAACAAGCAACTTACTTGTAGGTGAAGAGGCGAAGTCACCATATTCTCTTGAATCAAATTCTTCTTCCTCTTTGATTTCCATTGGTGAACAGTTTTCTTCTTTCAAGGTCATGATGGTAGACGTGTACATTTCGGCCTTGCATTCATATTCCAGTCCAGGCTTTTCTTCCACTGTCTTACATGTAGACAGATACTCTTGTAGGAAATCATCAAATTCTTCTTCTTTTATCTCCTTCTTCACTGAAGTGGGCAGTTGTGAAGGTTCAGTAAATCCAGACATTTCTGATTTTAGTTCTGTTTTGGGAAAAGAAAATCGGTTACACTATCCTTTGATGCAATAATTCAGTGAAAATCTCTGAAGAATGAACTACAGTATAGTTGTACTGTTGGTGAAAGACACATACAGTATACTAGTATACCAGTGCCAAGGTGAGTAAAAAGGTGAGTTTAGTAATCTGACTTTTTGAAGTGGTGTTCATATATAGCTTCTTCTGTCTGATCTTTGATCTTCCTTGATTCAAATCTAGCCAATCAGCTCTAGGAGCCTTTGGAATGCAAAATAGCATGACACAGGATTATGGGCAGGAATTTCATGTCAATGAGCACCGTTTACACGACTGGTGGTCCTCAGGTGGGCATGGCCATAGCTCAGCCTGCAGAAACTCCACAAAGGGAGGTAGGTGGGGGTGGGGTGGATGTGTGAACTGAGAAGTGGGGGTGGGCTGATGAACTGAAGAAAGCCTCCATTCATTTTCAGTTTGTTTGTGTATTTATGTATGCATGTATGTTTTTAAATAGTATATAACTTCATAAGAGGATAGAGGGTAAATATAATATCACACCTGATATAATATTAGAATTATATTTACACATATTTACCCACATTTTCATGTTTTTCTTCTTAACTAGTATTTTGCTCAGCTAGAATGTTTGCAAGCTTTGATTAGGTACCCTACATCGTCAGCTGCATCACGGACGACAACAAGGTGGCGTACAGAGCTCTGGTGGAGAGTTTTGTGGGGTGGTCTGACACCAATCACCTCCAGCTCAACATCAGAAAGACCAAAGAGCTGGTGGTGGACTACCGGCGGAGCAAGAAGAGGCCCCCAACTCCTATCACCATCCGAGGGGAAGAGGTGGAGGCGGTGGACAACTACAAGTTCCTGGGGGTACATATAAACAACAAACTGGACTGACAACACACAGTGTCCTTTTCTTTTGCGTGGTGTGTTGGGGGGGCAACATCACCTCAAGGGATGCAAAGAAAATAAACAAGCTGGTGAGGAAGGCTGGCTCCGTGCTGGAAATTAAACTGGACAACCTGGAGGCAGTTGCGGAGGAGAGGACGAGGAGGAAGCTGGATGCTATCCTGAGGAACCCCTCCCATCCCCTCTTTGACGAGCTACAGCAGATGGGGAGCACGTTCAGCCACAGACTGATCCCTCCTCGGCACACCACAAAGCGCCTTGGCCAGTCCTTTGTGCCAGTAGCCATTACACTCCACAACCAACACAACCGAACATAACTTTTATGGAATTTACGCCAGCGGAGATTTATTTTGATGTTTATGCACTGTATATACTTGATTCCTACTACCTTGCTGCTATAACAACTGAATTTCCCTCACGTGATTAATACAAGATTATCTTATCTTATATTAAGAGCACAACTGAATAAATGTAATTCACATCATGACATTTTTTAAAAAAAAATCTAAATCTTTGTTTAGCAGTACTCCCACTTCTTTAATCTGGTTTATATGGGCAAACAAATACTCTTGTAGGAAATTATCCTGTAAGACTCCTGCAACCCTCTGGTAATACGCAGACCATGAATTAATTCTCTCTCAATATGTGGCAGGAGTGTAGACATTGGGAGGTTTCCCTGATGTGGTTGTACTTATTGCATTCTGTCAGGAAAAGTAACTCCACTAAGTTTCAGTGTAAAACTGGGTTTTCAATGTCCTAGGAAAATAGCATTTACATTTCCTTATGCAACAACATCTTGACAGTGTGTGTAAAACTTTTGAAGCAGATAGACAAGTTTACATGTCAGTTTCCATATGGTGTCTTTAGACGTCTCCAAGTGTCTCATAACCTCTCCAAAAACACCAAATACAAAAGCAAATACCGGTCACTGTATTTCAAGCATCCATACTCTTTTCTTGATTTCTGTACTACAGCAAACCGTTTGAATTCATTTCAGTGTAACAGATAGTATTTTCTTGTGAGAACAAGGGGGCTCGGCCTGACATGTGTTACCACACTGCAAAACTGATTTCTCCTCACAGGCTTAACATTTTACTCCAAATAAAAAAACATTGCCGAAATGCATTAGTTTTACAATACAACTCATCCTCAACATGAAACTATTAGCAGTGCTCTGTCTGATCTGATCATTGGCCATCAGGGTCTTAGCAGTGCCTGCCTCCAGTGCACCCCTGCAGTGCATTTTCACCAGCAGTTTCACCAGCATACAGTATAATATAAACATGAGGGTAGAAAAGTTAGATGAATGATGCCTGCACTTCAAATGCCCGTGGCAGTAACCTGATCAACAGTGATTCATGGACACCTGCAACATTTTTAACTGGATGCTGCCAATTCATTTATATTTAAATAGTTAAATATTGTTGGGCTGAGACCAACATCCTTGTCAAACTCCTTTGGTCTGTCTAAAGTAGCATGTTCTTCTTTACACAGCACTTATTGTTGATGTATATTTTTCCTATTCCATTTCATGAAAATATTTCTCCTGTAGTGCTATTTTGTACACACCTATCTATAAGTGTTAGCAGCATATAAATCTGATCGGTGGTTCTGTGCTCTGGCATGAGACCAATCTGAAAGAAACTGAGAACATTATTTTCCAGAAGAAATAGCATATTTATCTTAATGATTTTGCAGAACAGCTTCTCTATCTCTAAATTGTTGTCAGATGTAATACCTCTACAGCTGTTTCGGTGGTATTTGTCCCAGTCTTTGAAAATTGGGACAATTAGATTTTCTTTCAATGTTTCTGAAAAATGTCCTAATTTAGTATTAAGCGTGCAGGAGTCATATATAGTAATTATATCTATTATGGATTATAAGTGCTGAGTCATATGGGGGCATATAGTAATTATATCTATTATGGATTATAAGTGCTGAGTCATATGGGGGCATATAGTAATTATATTTATTATGGATTATAAATTCTGATTGTAGTATGAAAGGGGAGTCATATAGATGGCACACAGGTAAATGTGAATATCTGAGGAAGTGAGTTCCTTTTTTAACTTAATCCATACATGTGAAGTCTCTTTCTGTTCAGGATAAATATGACTCGCACGTTTTTCTGTTTAACAAATGAAATACAGAGTTCTCTAAAATAAGGAATGGAGAGAGATTTCGTTTTTTGATATATTGGTTATTTGATAGAAATGTACATCATGAACGTCTCTTGTAATATAAGAAAAACTAAATTCAACCACGTGACTTAGTATAAAAGTGTCTACCTAGAAACTAAATGTCAATGTAAACAGACATTGTAAAGCACAAGTTAGCCATTCTCTAAAATTCAAGTATTGTAAATATACACAACCCTCTACAATAAGCAAGCAACGTACTTGTAGGTGAAGAGTCAAAGTCACCATATTCTCTTGAATCAAATTCTTCTTCATCTTTGATTTCTGTAATTCATCAATGTAATTCTGTAATTCATCAATCAATGGTTCTTGAGCAGGATCTCATTTACTTTCGCAGTAGAGATTTTTAAATACAGAAATGTGTATGTTATATTTTCAGTTCTGTTTACTTCGGTTTGCTTTGATGGATCTGTGCGTCATTATTGTATGTATCCCATTTGAATTATCTATGTGTCATAAATAAATGTTATCACATTTGAATCAATATAGTCTGATTCTCTCTCAGTTCCCTGCCGTTCATGCCTTTCCTGTCTGCCCATCTGTCTGTCTGTCTGTCTGCCTTTCTGTCTATCTGCTCATCTGTATGTCCGTACTTTTCAGACATTTTATTTCTGATTATATATTTGTAATCATATTTATTATTTGCTAGAATTGAAAATGTAGATTGAAACAGCAGAAGACAAAATGACAGCAGACTTTCTCTCTTTCAAATGTAACAGACTGTAGATAGTGTCCCATGATTAAAGTATTTCCATAGTATCTCTATTCACAATGAAACAGACTGCAGATAGTGTCCCATGATTAAGGTATTTCCATAGTATCTATATTCACAATGAAACAGACTGCAGATAGTGTCCCAAGACTAAGGTATTTCCATAGTATCTCTATTCACAATGAAACAGACATCCCTCCATGAGACTCACATTTTGCTGAGTAAAGCACAAGTAAAACCATTCACTAACCATTCAGTGTTTAGAAAATCTAAACGAAACATTGGAATTAATTCGATCTGAATTCTACTTAACCAACTAGTCAGCAACTTACTTGTAGAAGAATCGTCATCGCCGCATTCTCTTAAATCTGGTTCCTCTTTAATTTCCATCAGAGAAGAATTTTCTTCTTTGCAGGTCAAGGTTGGTGATGTGTGCGTCTCAGTCTTACAGTCATGTTCCAGTTCAGGCTTTTCTTCCACTGTCTGAATTTCAAACAGATACTCAGATGGGAAATAATCAGATTCTTCTTCTTTTATATTCTTCACTGACATGAGTAGTTGTGATGGTTCAGTAGATCCTGACATTGTAGACCTCAGCTGTCTTTTGCAATGGAAACCCAGCAGGACATTTCTGTAATGCAAGTAAAATATTAGCAACATGCCCAAAGACCACAAAGACACAAACAGACACAAAGACTAAAAAAAAAAACTAAAAAACTAACATCTGACAAAAGATAACCAGGGACAAATGGATGTTCTGTACAATATCACACAAATCAGACAAAAGTATTTTAAAGTCAGAAAAAAAGAAACATTTTACAAAAAGCATATTTGAACAAATCTGTATGGGCTTAATGTAGTCATCATCCTACCCTAATCAAACATCTGTTCGGGCTTAATGTAATCACCATCCTACCCAAATCAGACATCTGTACAGGTTTAATGAAATCACCGTCCTACCTAAATCACACATCTGTACATGATCATTTCAGGTTCAGATTTTGTAATGTTTTTTCATCAAAAGCTGCCCTTTCTCTCAAATAGCCCCTGCTTGGTGCAAAATTGCTCTGCTCCTGCTCAAAACGGTTTGTCTGCACTCAAATGCACTGTTGCTTGCAGGAATGTCCTGTGTTTCAGTTTAAATTCTCGCACTCAAATATCCTGTTGCTTGCAGAAATGTCCTGTTTCAGTTTTAGTTCTCGCGCTCGTCCTCTTGTTTCTCTTCTGCTCGCTCTCGCTCTCTCTCTCTCTCTGATTGATATGAAATAACGTTACCAAAATTCACCAACCAGTACAAAATCATGACGTGAAATGAACGAAAATGCTTCAAGATTTAAAGACCGCGCTCTATATTAAAGGATACAAACTTCATACATCGACAAGTTTATTTACGTGAGTTAATCAACTATTTTTGGCTCATATTTACATGCAGTCATTTAGCAGACGCTTTTGTTCAAAGCGACGTACAAGGG
Organism: Clupea harengus; assembly: GCF_900700415.2. Lineage (NCBI taxonomy): Eukaryota > Metazoa > Chordata > Actinopteri > Clupeiformes > Clupeidae > Clupea > Clupea harengus. The sequence goes on from NC_045177.1 coordinate 2,746,771, forward strand.
AGAGGCATATGAGCCCCTATCGCAAACTTTACACACACCAGCGCCCTGTTCGAATTGGCTTAAAATGCTCCCTTCCTTCCTTCCTTCCTTCCTATTAAGAGAGCAAGGACTGTTCGAATTGTCTTAAACCCTCTCTTCCTCTCTAGTAAGATACCTTGAAATACGTCACATAACGGTCATTTTTTAAGAGAGCATCTGAGCTGCCTTGCTGTCTTATGGCGGCAGGTATTACCCATAACTCTCTGCGCCATTCCCTAACCGGAGACAAATTTAAAAAAAGATGGCGGATGAAATCGTCGAAGTTCCACAAAAGTATTCACCGATGTACGTTTCTTTGCTTTTTTTGGTAATTTTTTAAAAAAGTTACCGAGAAATAAACAGTGTACTATGTACTTATGTCATGATTGATTAACAAAAATAGTCTGTTTCGTTAGCGATGTATCCGTTAGCCAGGTCGCTAACAGTAGCTGCTAGCTAGCAAATAAGCACACACAGGATGATGACACAGCGTCATGTTGCCGTACATCCTATCTTAATAGACTGTTCGAAATCAACGGTTTTTGAGATACCTTCCCCCGAAGGGACCTCTCTCGTCAGACACCTGTCCAACTAGAGATCAAGGATTAGACAGCTATCTAAGAATCCGAACACAGCCCAGATATTCCCGAGTTATACATTTGGCATCACAAGGCTGCTCGGCTTACCTAGAAAACGGGAGCTCCAGAGAAACTTATGTTAGGCGTCCGGCAGTCGGGGTCAATGATCCTGTATAAAAATGTTTATTTTTTTCTCACTTTAAAAATCTTTTGTCTGACTTCTGTGATATTGTACAGGCCATCCATTTGTCCCAGGTTATCTTTTGTCAGATGTTAGGGTGTGTTTTTTTTTTAGTCTTTGTGTCTGTTTGTGTCTGTTTGTGTCTTTGTGGTGTTTGGGCATGTTGCTAATATTTTACTTGCATTACAGAAATGTCCTGCTGGGTTTCCATTGCAAAAGACAGCTGAGGTCTACAATGTCAGGATCTACTGAACCATCACAACTACTCATGTCAGTGAAGAATATAAAAGAAGAAGAATCTGATCATTTCCTACAAGAGTATTTGTTTGAAATTCAGACTGTGGAAGAAAAGCCTGAACTGGAACATGACTGTAAGACTGAGACGCACACATCACCAACCTTGACCTGCAAAGAAGAAAATTCTTCTCTGATGGAAATTAAAGAGGAAGACGAATCTGATAATTTCCTACAAGAGTATTTGTTTGAAATTCAGACAGTGGAAGAAAAGCCTGAACTGGAACATGACTGTAAGACTGAGACGCACACATCACCAAGCTTGACCTGCAAAGAAGAAAATTCTTCTCTGATGGAAATTAAAGAGGAACCAGATTTAACAGAATGTGGTGATGACGATTCTTCTACAAGTAAGTTGCTGACTAGTTGGTTAAGTAGAATTCAGATCGAATTAATTCCAATGTTTCGTTTAGATTTTCTAAACACTGAATGGTTAGCGAATGGTTCTTGTGCTTTACTCAGCAAAGCACAAGTCTCATGGAGGGATGTCTGTTTCATTGTGAATAGAGATATTATGGAAATACTTTAATCATGGGACACTATCTGCAGTCAGTTTCATTGTGAATATAGATACTATGGAAATACTTTAATTATGGGACACTATCTACAGTCTATAATAAATATAATTAGAATAATATAATCTGAAATAAAATGTCTGAGAAAGTTACTGTAGAGGGAGACAGACAGACAGACAGACAGACAGACAGATGGGCAGATAGACAGATAGACAGACAGACAGACAGACAGACAGACAGACAGACAGATGGGCAGATAGACAGATAGACAGACAGATGGGCAGATAGACAGAGAGACAGATAGACAGACGGATGGGCAGACAGACAGACAGACAGATAGACGGACGGACGGACGGATGGGAAGACAGGAAAGGGACATCAAGTTAAAAAAGGAACTCACTTTCTCAATTCTTCACATTTACCTGTGTGACATCTATATGACTCCCCTTTCAAATACTACAGAAATTATAATCCATAATAAATATAATTTCTATATACCCTTGTATGAGTCTGAAATTATACAGTTCCAATATGAAGGTCCAGTCTTAGTTATGGGAGACATGAATGGCAGGGAACTGAGAGAGAATCAGACTATATGAAATCAAATGGGAATACATACATTAATGACGCACAGATTAATCAAATGGGAATACATACATTGATGACGCACAGATTAATCAAAGCAAACTACTTTAACCCACTTGAGAGCAATGACGGTATTGTAAACAGAAATGTCAAACAGTTACTGCAGCTCTGTAAAAGCCTGGGTCTGTTCATTACTTATGGTGGAAGGACAGGTGACTCTCTGGGTAGATTGACCTACTGCTCCCCCCTCTGCAGTAATGGAGTAGTTTATGCAGTCACAGATCCAAGTCATATCAACTAATGTACAGTAAGGCCTCAGATTCCACTCTCAGATCACAGCCACATCACAAAAAGCTATAAACAAATATCCTCTGAAACAGGTAAACAAACTCTATCCTCTCCAAACTCAATTTCTGTTTTTGTCAATATGAGATTGAACCTCATATTAAAGATACAAATTGAAAATACTGTATGAAATACACATTTTATGTTTTTTGGAAGCCTCTACAGGGGGGGAAATGAGATCCTGCGACGTACAAGGAAATTGCATTTATACATCAGGAGCAGTTTAGGGGTTCAGTGTCTTGCTCAAGGACACTTACACACTTGGTAAGGAGGAGTGGGGAATCGAACTAGCAACCTTCCAATTACTTAACGACTCCTCTACCACCTGTACCACTGTCGCCCCATAGAATTACACGAACTACAATCAAATATAAACTACTAAACGCTATGTCAGGATGAAGCATTACATCTACAAAATATAAAATTGGACAAAAGCGTGTCAGACATTTGTGTGCAATGAGGACGAAGTATGATGCCACGGTTGCTGAAAATGCACTACAGGGTAGTTCTGGAGGCAGGCCCTGCTAAGACCCTGATGGCCATTGGTCAGTTCAGACATAGCACTTCTAATAGCTTCATGTTGAGGATGAGTTGTATTGTAAAACCTTTGCATTTTGTCAATGTTTTTTTAAGTTGGAGTATTGCCAAGAATGAAGCTATAATTATTGTTATTATTATTGTTGTTGTTGTGAATTGCATTTGTCTTGTAGTATTTGTACTCTCTATCCTTATATCAGAATGAAATCCACACACATGCTTACATAAATACTCACATATGCATACAGTATAAATAAGCTTTGAGGCAGAATAGAAGTTTCCTTCAGTGTACAAGTCAACCCCCACCTTCCCTCACCATCCTTCGACTCACTTCTCAGTTCACACCCCCAGCCCCCTACTACACTCCTCTGTGGAGTTCCTGCAGGCTGAGCTATGGCCACGCCCACCTGAGGAACATCAGACGTGTAAACGGGGCTTATAGACATGAAATTCCCTCCCATAATGCTTTATGATGCTAGTTTGCATTCCAAAGGGCTGATTGGCTAGGTTTGAATCCAGTAAGATAGTAGGTCAGACAGCAATATATTAAGAAATATTAACACCACAGAGTCAGATTACTAAACTCAACTTCTTAAGGCTGGCACTAGTATGCTCTGGAAGTATACTGTTTGTGTAATTCACCAGCAGTTCAACTATACTGTAGTTCTTTCTTTGCAGATTCTCACTGTGTCCTTGCATCAAAGGATAGTGTGACCAATTTTCTTTTTCCAAAACAGATCTGAAGTCAGAAATGTCCGGGTTTGCTGAACCTTCACAACTGCCTACTTTCATGAAGAAGGAGATAAAAGAGGAGGAATTTGATGCTTTCCTACAAGAGTATCCGTCTACATTTGTGGAAGAAAAGCCTGGACTGGAATATGAATGCAAGACTGAAATGTACACGTCTACCATCATGACCTTGAAAGAAGAAAACTGTTCACCAATGGAAATCAAAGATGAAGAAGAATTTGATTCAAGAGAATATGGTGACTTTGACTCTTCACCTACAAGTACGTTGCTTGCTTATTGTAGAGGGTTGTGTATATTTACAATACTTGAATTTTAGAGAATGGCTAACTCCACAATGTGAGACTTATTCAGAGAACCGAGATACTGTGGGAATACCTTACTTATGAGATACTATCTACAGTCTGTTACCTTCAAAAGAGAGAAAGTGTCTACGATCATTTTTTCTGAAGCTGTGTAATTCATGTGTATGTATCTCTGTTTACATTTACATTTAGTCTCTAGGTAGACACTTTTATCCTAAGTCACTTCCAATAGACTTTCTAGCAATTCTAGCAAATAACCAATAGATATACTGTATATATATATATATATATATATATATATATAGTATGAATATTTTTTAAAGGCGTATGTTTGCCTTTATGGTTGGAATTATGTACCAGATAGAGGATAAGGGAGAATATATGACTAATACATTATTTTCTAATATTATAGAGGATGTCCAAAGGATCCAATCTAACCAAAGAAGCAAAACTGAGCAAAAAAGAAACAAAGAGAGACTTCACAAACGCCCCCAGTGCAGAAAGACTTCATACCAGGAATTACATCAGCTACAGGACACCAGGAAGAAACAACATGAATGCTCCCAGTGTTTCAAAACATTTACTAAACGTTTCAGTCTTACAATTCATCAACAAATACACACAGGAGAAAAAACCCATCATTGCAGTACATGTGGGAAGGCCTTTAGTCAAATGTCTAATCTCAAGACACACCAGAGGATCCACACCGGGGAAAAGCCATACCAGTGTACTTCATGTGGCATGGCCTTTAATCATTTGTCTGCTCTCAAGATACACCAGATGATCCATACTGGGGAAAAGCCACACCAGTGCAGTACATGTGGGAAGGCCTTTAGTAACGTGTCTGATCTCAAGAAACACCAGAGGATCCATACTGGGGAAAAGCCACACCAGTGCAGTATATGTGGGAATGCCTTTGCTCGAATGTCCAATCTCAAGAAACACCAGAGGATCCATACTGGGGAAAAGTCACACCAGTGCAGTACATGTGGGAAGGCCTTCAGTCAAATGTCTAATCTCAAGAGACACCAGAGGATCCATACTGGGGAAAAGCCATATCAGTGTTCTCAATGTGGAAAGGCCTTTAGTCGAATGTCTACTCTCAAGACACACCAGAGAATCCATACAAATGATGTGCTGTCCTGCTAATACATGATGGAGTATCTCTAACTGAAATTGTTTTTGATTAGCTGAGTTTTTAATAACATTTGATGTACAAGATGAAGTATTATTTGATCCTATTTGAAACGTGTGTTGGGGTAGAGATTGAAACATAAATTGTTAGGGTACATGAATTGAATAAAACTAAAACTTGAAGTGAGTTTTGTTTGTTTGTGGGGATTTGTGTCTGTGTGTGTGTGTGTACATTATATAATCGACAAGCAGCAGTTAGCGCTTGTACAAAAAAAAGTAGTGTTTGTGTGAGCTTCCTAGACTCATGGCCTAACTCTTCCAGCCCCAAGGGGCCCCGTGGGGGACTTGGTGGTATTTTGATTAATATATTTAAAAATCTCTGCGAGTTTTTGTCCTAGAAACATAAAACTAACACCCACAGCAACCTTGAACCCTTTTCTTTTAAAATATGTAAAGTTTGAAACTAAAATATAAATAATCACTTTGTAAGGACAATATTACGAATCCCTTGCAAATTTCAGGCTCTGAGTGAGGTTTCGACCCTCCCATTAGCAAATGACAACTATTCATATGATAAGGAGATGGTAATTCAGTGATCACTATTGGGTCATGATGTGTCAAGTAAACCTGTAGGAACAAAGACATTCCAGGCCCATTACGTCATGGCCATTGTTCTTGACCGAGGTGTCCCAGAATGTTCACACCTTTCTCATCAATATGCATAGTGGTCTAAGTGAAGAAAAGTGTCACATTGTATATTACTTAGAATTAGTATTGAAACCACACAAACTTTCTGAATGATAAACTCACCTATGTGGAGCAAACACCTATGTTTACAGGGCTCAGAGTAAAAAAGAAAACTTCCAAAATATTAACAATGTGTTTTTGTACAAAGTCTGAGCACCTCTAAAACTAGATTTAATTTTAGTGTCTTTAGATTTCATTTTAATAAAAAACGTTTTTTACTACATTCCTTTTACTCTCATTTTATTATTGCTGAGGTGTTCTAGAATATAATCATAAATGCCACTTTTGCCTCATGGTTTTTAGTTAGGTGAAATATACAAAAATATCAGGCATGGCAGACTACCTAACATAGTCAAAAAAAAGCCTTGGGGTTGGAAGTGAAGGCTCTGGGCTCATCGACAGCTCATAGCTGTGTTGGTGTCAGAGATGGGGGAGGGGGAACTAAATGTCTCTCCATTCTTCATTATAGGGAACTGTGCATTTCTTCTGTTCAACATTCTCATGTCAAATGTGGAAGAGAGTCAGAGGGAACTGTTGTTTTGTTGACAGAAAAGCGTGCAAGTCATATTTATCCTGAACAGAAAGGGACTTTACAAGTAGTCTGAAATGATACAGTTCCAATCTGAAGGCCCAGTCTTGGTTAAGGGAGACCTGAATGGAAAGAGCCGCCCAAACCTACCATACCATAACATCACATAATATAACATAACAAACCATGACGTACACTCTGCACAAGTACTATGAACAGAGCCGCCCAAACCTACCATACCATAACATCACATAATATAACATAACAAACCATGACGTACACTCTGCACAAGTACTATGAACAGAGCCGCCCAAACCTACCATACCATAACATCACATAATATAACATAACAAACCATGACGTACACTCTGCACAAGTACTATGAACAGAGCCGCCCAAACCTACCATACCATAACATCACATAATATAACATAACAAACCATGACGTACACTCTGCACAAGTACTATGAACAGAGCCGCCCAAACCTACCATACCATAACATCACATAATATAACATAACAAACCATGACGTACACTCTGCACAAGTACTATGAACAGAGCCGCCCAAACCTACCATACCATAACATCACATAATATAACATAACAAACCATGACGTACACTCTGCACAAGTACTATGAACATAATTTACAGATAATAAACATATAATAACCTAAATATACATATAAAAGCCTATGCATATAATACTAACAAATGTGGAAAAGAGTCACAGGGAACTTTTGTTTTGTTGACCGATAAACTTCCAAGTCATATTCATCCTGAACAGAAAGGGACATCACATGTATGGATTAAGTTATAAAAGGAACTCACTTTCTCAGATCTTCACATTATCCTGTTTGCCATTTATATGATTCCCCTTTCAAATACTACCTACATTATGAAAGACAGATAAATCACATGGGAATACATACATTATGACACACAGATACATCCAATGGGTATACATACATTAATGACACACATATCAATCAAAGCAAACATCTTGAAAGACCACTTGAGAGCAATGACAGTAATATAAACAGAAATGTCAAAAAGTTACTGCAGCTCTGTAAAAGCCTGGGTCTGTTCATTACTTCTGGTGTAAGGAACAGTGACTAGGTAGGTTCACCTACTGCTCCCCCAAGAGACAAAATAATGAAAATGTTAACTGGGGTAAATATAGTTCTAATATTATATTTCGTCTGATATTATGTGTATCCTCATCTTATGTTAAGTTATTTACGATTACAAAACATAAATGCAAACATTCATACACAAACATAAACATATGCATACATAAATACACACACAAAAATACAGTATGAAAATGAAAAGCTGTATCAGTGCTTTGAGTGTGGAAAGGCTTTTAGTGGGATGTCTTATCTAAAGAGACACCAGAGGACTCATTCAAATGAAAAAAGAGCTCCCCTGATAATACATAATGGAGTATCACAAATTGAAATATTTTTGATGTGATGTACATGATAAAATATAATTCCTTCATATTTGAAACATGTGCTAGGGTAAAGATTGACCCATAAATCGGAAAAAAAACAACTTGAAGTCAGAGATGGGAGAGGGGGAACTAAATGTCTCCATTCCTCATGATAGGGAACTCTGTAATTCTTCGGTTGAACATTCTCTTGTCAAATTTGGAAAAGAGTCAGAGGGAACTGTCGTATTGTTGACAGAAAAAATGTGGGACATCACATGTATGGATTAAGTTAAAAAAGGAGCACACTTTCTCAGATATTCACATTTACCTGTGTGCCATTTATATGACTCCCCTTTAAAATACTACAATCAGAAATTATAATCCATAATAAATAGAGTTCCCTATATTCGCCTTGTGAGAAGGTGAAATTTTCTTCCCCTTCACACTCTCATGAGGAGTTTGGCCCTGGTGTGGACTCCCCCGCCACAATGGTTCGATCCGGGCTCCCCCACCATAGTGGCTGGACCCGGGAGGCCAAATTGCTTCAACTGAGCTCAGCTGGCGGCCCCTATTTAAAGGGCGCCTCATGTTCATGGAGGGAGACTTTTCTGGAGATGGCCATGAGAGAACTTTGCAGAGAGCTTTTGAACAGAAAGCATTGAGAAGGCATTTGTGAGCATCCCTTACCTGTTGTGAGGTGGAGGGGAAGCTGTGTCTAGCTGTGATGACACCTTGTGCCTTGTTATGTGTGCTCTGCTGAACTGTGATCAGTAATAATGGTGCTTAGTGAGTGTAACTACCCGCTGGTTTTTACTCATAAACATGACTCCACGCTTCATACTGATGTCCAACTCTTTCTTATTTATTGTCGGGAACACCGTGAAAACTAGACAGACAAACAAACAAACAAACGAACAAACAATCAACAAACCAAACAAACCCAAATTGTACACATAGCAATCACAAACAAATATACATATTCCATTTAAAACATAGTACAGATATGTAAACGCATTACCGTGTTCGCCTGGAAACCAGCAGTAGATTGATTGGGAACATAATTAGTGCGTGTTCTCTCAGTCTTTCGAGTCCGATGTGCCAGAGCCCTTCCAGGTCATATAACCAGGTAAGGTCACATGACACAAAGGGTCACCAGACTAACGCACAAATTCATTAAATCCACCAGCAACCACCACCACCACACCAACAAATGAGATCACAAACTCATAAATAAAAATGATTAATTAAGTTATGCAATTTAAATGTCCATCACCTACGGCCATATCTTGGCAGCTGATCCATCAGGGTCAGCTACAGTGAGAGTCTGGACTATAGTTAACTATGCGTAGTGAAGTGTGCCTAGTGTGAGTCTGTATAGTGAAGTGTGCCTAGTTTAAGTCTACGTAGTGAATTGTGTCTAGTTTAAGTCTATGTAGTGAATTGTGCCTAGTTTAAGTCTGCGTGGTTAATTGTGCATAGTCTAATTCTGCTAAGGGAATTGTGCCTAGCTCCATTCTGCAAAGGAAGTTGTGCCTAGTTAAATGTAGCACTGTGAGTGCGTGGTGAATTTGATTTATGTTTGTTTATTTTGTGTGCAATGGTTTGCGGTTGATGTAGAGAATTCCCCCGGTTAATAAAAAGAGAGATATATTTGTATATGAAAGCCACCATCTCCTGCACCCTTCTTCCCAACTACACCGCCAAGTCCAGTCGCGACCTCTCCCAAAACAACGTCGGCTGACCGCCCGGTCCCTCACACGCCTGTATGACTCAAAATTATAATCCATAAGAAATATAATTACTATATACCCCCGAATGACTCAGAAATTATAATCCATAAGAAATGTAATTACTATATATCCCCGTATGACTCAAAAACAAAGGAGATTGTGGTTGACTTCAGGAAAAGCCACACTGAACGCCCACCACTGACCATCGATGGTGCTTCTGTGGAGCGAGTGAGCAGCACCACATTCCTGGGGACCTCTCCTGGGCCACCAACTCTGCATCACTGGCGAAGAAAGCCCAGCGGCGCCTCTACTTCCTCCGCAAGCTCAAGAGAACGAAAGCTCCCATACCCATCCTGAACACATTCTACCGGGGCACCATAGAAAGCATCCTGTCTAGCAGCTGGTAAGATCATTGGTGCCCCACTCCCTTCCTTGCAAGACACATACACCACCCGCCTCACCCGGAAAGCTACCTCGATTGCGAGTGACAGCAGCCACCCCGCACACAGTCTGTTCAGCCTCCTACCCTCTGGAAGAGGGTATAGGAGCCCCCGTTGCCGCACCACCAGACTCAGAAATAGCTTCATACACCAAGCTGTCAAGAAGCTAAATTCTCTCCCCTCACTTCCCCCAGCCATATCCTCCAGTCTGAAGAAACCCCAACCCCCCCTAAAATCACTCACGACTCTATAACAAACTGTCTCTTGCACTTTTATCACTTGTGTTACGTTACATAACCACCTTACTGCTCTATTTGCACTGTTAATGCATCTTACAGGATGTGTATTGCTGCCAGGAAATGTCTTGTCTTATCTGTTGTGCCTGTGCACTTTATAGGTTTCATCGTGGGAGAGTGGGAAACGTCCTATCGATTCCTTTGTATGTCTTGACATGTGAAGAAATTGACAATAAAGCTACTTTGACTTTGATGTAATGTGGATGGGTTAGTGTTCATTTCTGTCTTGGTTATTTTCAAGATCTTTCTCTGCTTTGATGAAGTTTGACGTAGTTTTCTGCTTCATTGCTCTTTTTATCCTGATAATAGTAACCTTATGAGGACACAGTGTACCCACTACGCTGTTCTACAACCAATACTTTAAATGCTGGCTCTCTCCATTTGATTTTGTGTATTTCATGTATATTCCTCCTTCCTTCTGGAAAGAGACTCGAGACAATTTAAGGTTCTATATAAATAAAATGTAATTTAATTTGATGATATTACAATATTTGCAGATGCAATATAGCATCGACTGTATTCAGGCCCGGGATGGGTAATCAGAATTGTATTTTTTGACATTTGTCACGTTAGTCCATCTTCTCTTAAAGTAGGCTACACACGTTCCGCATTCTGACACTACAGCCTCTGCATGGGTTGTACCATGTGAGAAAGTTCTCCCCTCCCAAATCAGGCTACAGATAGCTGGGCCGGCCCTACCGCAACGATACGCGTCAGGGAGGGTGGATGGGAGGGAGAGGCCAGGAGGGGCTGAAAAAGCCAGGTTGAAAAAAAGAGAGGCATTGGAGGAGGATGCTGCCAAATGTGCCAAGCTTACTGATTTATTTTCAAGAGGACAAACACAAGTGGCAACTGGTAAAGAGAGACATAGGCCTAATGATTAGCAACGTAACTATTCGGCTAACGTTGTAGAGTTGGTTAATATCATTGTAGCGTTGTCAACCTATTCGCAAGCAAAATATTAAATTGAATTAAAATATTAGCATTTTTATATCACCCAATATATGGCAATCCATAGACTTTGCAAATATTGATAACAAAACTCAAACTTGATCTGTGTATGCAGTAAAATGTCTAAAAATATGTCAGGGACTTTGAGGGAGTGAAAGTGGCAGCTGATAAGTTTGTGAGTTGGGCCAATGAAAAGCTGGAACATATGGACAACTATGAGCTAGTTGTGCAGACTACACTTCCAGAGAAGCGTGTCTGAAAAAAGAAAAGAATGCCAGGGGAGATTTTAGATGATGAACCAGTAGCCTCATCTGATGCTGCCTTTGAGGTGAATGTCCATAATGTTATTCTGGACACTGTGGCAGGTAGCATGGATAGGAGGTTTTCAGCAAATGCAAAACTTGCCTCAGATTTCGCTTGTCTTGACCCTAAAAACGTTCCTGAAATAAAGATAAACGGGCTTCCTAAATCAGCACTTCAGGAAATCAGCAAATGTCTGCTTACGTTTGATGACCAAGCTACTGTTAGCACATTACAAACTGAGCTGTCTAGCCTGGCATACCAGTGGGAGAGACTGAAAAAGTCCTCTCTTGAAGATTATACTGTTAGGGCATGTAGTGAGGTGGCACAGGAAGGTCAGGAGGATAGTGGCGGACTACCATATATGGAAGTACCAGAGATGGACCTTGAAAGCAGGACCTGTTCCTCCTGCAAAAACTGTGCCATTTGTGTCCATTTCATACTCTCACAGTACAACCTCCTCACAGATGCTTATCATGTCATTGGGTTAGCATATACGTTTCTGTTGACTTTGTCCATCACACAGGTTGCATGTGAGAGAAGCTTCTCAACCTTAAAATTTGTGAAGAATAGGCTACGAAGCTCATTGAGTCAGGACAACTTGGAGGCTTTCATGTTAATGTGCACAGAGAAGGAAATCATCATGTCTATGTAACAGACTCTAACCAGCCCGCTACAATAATTATAAATAAAATGTCTCTGGGTGGTCAAAAGAACATGCAGCGGAGTCGTGGACGCTATCTGTCATCACTTTATTACACCTGCAACACAGCAGTAATGGGCGATCACACACACGAGGGTAACACAATGCTGGTATCTATAACAGACTTTCAAGCAAGGGCTAACTAATGAAATGTATGTAGGCTACCATATGCTAACCAGCGTTCCATAGCTTACAGCCTACCGGCTACAACACTAGTAGTAAAACACTGTGATCGTATAGTGTATTAAATGTAAATGATAAAAATGCAACCATAGACATAAACATAGTACATGACAGATTATAAGTATAAGTATTCCCAACACACTCAGACAAACATACCTGCAACACAGCAGTAATGGGCGATTACACACACGAGGGTAACACAATGCTGGTATCTACAACAATGAATTGGCCAGTTAGCACCCACTTAATGGCTAGACAATATTTACAACTTGCACGTATTTAACGCCGCTAATTTGCATATTTAACCCAATGCAAATAGCGGAGATGATAAACGACAATCTTATATCACAAAAAAAACACACATCATGGAAAACTTTGAAAAATACACAATACTAATTCATTTTGTCAACGGAGGATTAAAGTAACCCAGTTTACCCCTTTAACAGACTTCCAAGCAAGGGAAAGTCTTGAGGTGTGTCACACCAATTATCGCCCCATTAGCAACAACACTGAACCCAGTGGTGGAACCAACAAAAAATATATATAGGCCGCAATGTGAAGCACGAAAAGTCCTTTAGAAAACGAATCCCGCTCCACAGGCGTGCATCTACACAATATTTAGTTCATAAAAAAGAAAGAGTCGTGCTTAGCTACCAAAAAAAAGTTCGTCGCTGACTTTCCAGTCAATTTTTGGTGCGTCTATGTTTTATGCTGAACTAGTTTCTTCAGAGCGCACAAGGATCTTGGTCGCGAGTGCTGGCACTTTTCGACACGTGATCATGCTACACCAATAAGGTAGCTGCTTTTTGTCAACAGAGTTGCAAGATGGCGTCCACCATGCCTTCGTCGAGCAGTACGGAAGACGAAGAAAATACACCGGAATGTCAAAAAACAAACATTGTTTTATGCATATTACTTCAGTCAAGCACGAGGACGTACATTATTTCACCACTACACGATGGAATACATACAGGACAAGCCTACAAACGTGGCTCGGGTTGGAGGGTGAGTCTCGAGACATGGCTGAGAACTTCAAACACTGTGTTGATGTGGAGTTTGAAAATATTCCAGAGGATGCTGGTTGAAACATTAACAGCAGGTAAACACACACACACACACACACACTGTGGTTGAGTGACTGAAAGGTACAATTATGTGTGAGAACTCATTGAGTTATCCTTTTTGTTTTGTTAAGGCCAATTGCAGAAAGCTGCAGAGTTGAAGGATGACCAAAGTATTCTTTTGCATATAAAAGACAAAGACTGTGTGGCTCTGGAGGTGCAGTACCACAAAGGCTGTTATAATCAGTACACCAGGTTTTTGACGAGGCCTGAAAAACCAGAGAAAAAACAGTAAGTTATTTATTATATTGCATTTCAAGGAGCTACTAACTTAACATTATATAAGTAAACATTCAATCTGCATTCTGTTGTATGTGCACACAATCACAACACTTATTCATTTCTTTCCTTCTCATTCATATGTGTTCTAGGAATGAGCCCACGTTTGATGTCGGCTATAAGATATTCTGTGAGAGGATCATTCGCCAAAGGCTGCTTGTCAACCAAGAGGTGCTGAGAATGGGCCAGCTGAGGAAGGCCTTCATTGAACTGGTGAAAGCAAATGAAGGTCTTGATGCTTCAAACTACAGGTAACTGCAATGCATTTTTCTCTCAAGTCTTATTATTTGTCATGTGCAAGTCCAGCTTTACACAACATGTGTGTGACAGGCCTGAGAAACTGTTTTTAAGTCTTGCTGTTTGTACAGATATGTACCAGTTGGCAACAAGGAGAATAGCTGATGTGTGTGTGTGTGTGTGTGTGTGTGTGTGTGTGTGTGTGTGTGTGTGTGTGTGTGTGTGTGTGTGTGTGTGTGTGTGTGTGTGCGTGTGGTGTGGTGTGGTTAGTGATGTTGTGTGCCTTTCTTGGGCATCTTTGGTGTTAAATGTGCTGTATGGCAGATAGGTTCTAGCCTGTAATGTCTTGTACCACCTCCACCACTCTCTGCTTTTCATGATACTCCTGTGACTCTTAATTGTCACTGTTTTGTTGTGTTGCAGACAGGATATGTTGAAGAAGAGGCTGACTCGTGATTTCCCCCATCAGTATCAAAAACCTAGAACGGTCACGTAGAGCTGATGTAGGGTCACAACGCATACAAATCTTCGACCCGGATCAGAGGACCCCAACCCAATGGAAAAAGTTTCTCTCAGAAGGAACAAATAAGGAAGCACTTGCCGAATTCCTGTATGTTGCATGGAAAAATGCAGACCTTACAATAGTGGGCAAAAACCTCTGCTTGTACATCGCACATACAAATCAATGTCACTGTGTGACTGTTAAGGAGGGTGTACAGTCTGTTCGTGTTGTTGAAGACCTGTTGTTGTTTTTACATGCACAACATTCTGCACGGGAGCATAAAGCTGTCATTATCAAGAGCTCTGACACTGATGTGGCAGTCATTGCTGTAAGTGTGCAGACAGATTTGCCATGCAGTTTATATGTTTTCACAGGGACTGGCAACAGGACACGTATCATTGACATTACCAAGGTGTCATCAGCAAACAAAATATAAGTGCTCCATCACCTGCTGAATGTGGTTGGCAAATAGAGGATGGGACCTTGCACCTGGATGACCAGAAATCCGGCCCCTGACAGTGTTTTGCATGTGATACACTGCGGCTGCAAAGGTGCCTGTGAGACAGGAAGATGTTCCTGTTTTTCTGCAGGACTGTGTTACACAGACTTATGTCGTTGCTGTAATTGTGCCAACACAAAAGAAACTGAGGAACTGGAAGATAACTCTCCTGACACTGACAGTGAGGACTGAGTGTCCTTAATCTGTTATTTCTTATTTAGTTTTGTACAGTTTTATATATCATATTTCATATTTTTCATAAAGATTGTTTTTATGGTTCATCAGTGTTGTTTTCATTTGTGGAAGAATGAATGAATGAATGAATGAATGAATGAATGAACGAACGAACAAATGGTCATTGGTATAAGTACAATTACTGCCTTTTATTGATACAAGGAAGGAGGTTTATTTGTCACATACATAGAAATACTAACGTAAAGCATGTAGTCATTGTGTGTGTTCAGGATACGGAATGCTTGAGGAAAGAAGCTCCTCCTCAGTCTCTCTGTTCTGGTCTTGTAGCAGCAGAGACGTTTGCCTGACCTCAGTGTTTTGAAAAGTCCATGGTCAGGATGTTGAGTCCTTTACAATACTTTGGGCCCTGGTACGTAGTCTTCTCTTGTAGGTCTCCTGCAGAATAGGGAGAGGTGCTCTGATGATGCGGTACTGCTGTCACAGGCTGTACAGTTCCCATACCAAGTGATGATGCTGTCAGGACACACAGCTGATGGGTGCTGATGCTCTGAACTTCCTCAGCTGACGTAGGAAGTACAGTCTTTGCCTTGATTTCTTCAGTGTGTGCTGGGTGTTCACAGTCCATGTTAGATCGTCAGTAAGGTGTATTCCCGGGTATGTCAAACTTGATCTAAACGACTTAACATAAGCATAACATTATCGTATATTTGCCTCATTGTTCTTATGGGACGCGGCTATGTATACAGCACTATTTAGAATCAATTTAGCCCACTTTTGAGGATGTTCGGGTGTTTTCCTCTTTATCGGTAACGTTGAATCTAACCACGGGAGCCGCCATCTTGCCATTCTGTTGACAAAAAGCAGCTACCTCATTGGTGTAGAACGATCACGTGTCGAAAAGTGCCAGCACTCGCGACCAAGATCCTTGTGCGCTCTGAAGAAACTAGTTCGGCATAAAACATAGACGCACCAAAAATTGACTGGAAAGTCAGCGACGAACTTTTTTTTGGTAGCTAAGCACGACTCGTTCTTTTTTATGAGCTAAAGATTGTGTAGATGCGCGACTGTGGAGCGGGTTGAAACGAAAACAGTGTTCACATTGCGGCCTAATACATATATACAGAGATTTGGGGAAGTTCATAAAAGGCACGAAACTTCATTTTTTACATTGTTACATCTATAAGCAACGACACTGCTTAGGCGGTTACTGGTGCTATTCGCAATGTAACTGTATACTGTACTTTGAGTTGAACTGTAAACATTAGTTCAATATGCCTCTTTGTTGAAGAGTGGGATACGTTTCAAATGCTTTATTTATTTATTTATTTATTTCTGCTTTTGTTAATTTATCAACCTATCTTTGTGGAATATCTTTTGTTAACTTCTCATCTTAAGTGGATTATTATTTAACCTTTACATTATTTGTTGAACCATGGTATTAATAAAAAAAACTACAGGATAGTAAGAGCTGAACTGTTGTTTAATTTATCCAATTTCCACTACCATGGAAAAAGTGGGCCGGTCTTGGGCCTGAAATTCCCGGGCTGAAAAGTTATTTTAAACTGACTTTTATTTTGACACTCTTCACTGGTTTTAATGTCGCTTATTGTCGCCAGCTCCAAGGAACTTTCTTCACAGACAACGTGTTGTGAACACGTTGAAAAGAGGCAGAGATGTTTACGGTGGTTAGAGAAGAAAGGGTTCCTATTAATGCGTTCTAGGCTGGATAATAGTTCTTTAAAATCTTAATTTAGCTGTTGTCCGTCTAAAAGGAACCGAACACGGCTGCAAAAGAGGTCCGACAGTGAGCATTATGAGGATATGACCCCGACTGACCGACGCCTAACATAAGTTTCTGTGGAGCTCCCGTTTTCTAGGTAAGCCGAGTAGCCTTGTGATACCAAATGTATATATGCCATAACTCGGGCATATCTGATGTGTGGGAAGTTTTGCGATAGGGGCTCATATGCCTCCCCCTTGTACGTCGCTTTGGACAAAAGCGTCTGCTAAATGACTAAATGTAAATATGCGCCTAACAATAGTTGATTAACTCACGTAAATAAACTTGTCGATGTATGACGTTTTTATCCTTTAGTATCGAGCGTGGTCTTCAAATCTGACAGCATTTAAGTTCATTTCACGTCATGATTTTGTATTGGTTAGTGACTTTTGGTAAGGTAATTTAATAACAATGAGAGAGAGAGAGAGAGAGAGAGCAGAAGTCTTTGAGCAGAATTGGCCCGAGTGCACAAGAACTTAAACTGAAACACAGGACAATTCTGCAAGCCACAGTGTATTATAGTGCAGACAAACCGTTTTGAGCAGGAACAGAGCGAGTTTGCAAACAAGCAGGGCCTATTTGAGAGAAAGGGCAGATTTTGATGAAAAAACATTACAAAATCTGAACCTGAAATGATCCTGTACAGATGTGTGATTTGGGTAGGATGGTGATTACATTAAGCCCGAACAGATGTTTGATTAGGGTAGGATGATGACTACATTAAGCCCATACAGATTTGTTCATGCTTTTTGTAAAATGTTTCTTTTTTTCTCACTTTAAAAATATTTTGTCTGACTTCTGTGATATTGTACAGGCCATCCATTTGTCCCAGGTTATCTTTTGTCAGATGTTAGGGTGAGTTTTTTTTTTTTTAGTCTTTGTGTCTGTTTGTGTCTTTGTGGTCTTTGGGCATGTTGCTAATATTTTACTTGCATTACAGAAATGTCCTGCTGGGTTTCCATTGCAAAAGACAGCTGAGGTCTACAATGTCAGGATCTACTGAACCATCACAACTACTCATGTCAGTGAAGAATATAAAAGAAGAAGAATCTGATTATTTCCCATCTGAGTATCTGTTTGAAATTCAGACTGTGGAAGAAAAGCCTGAACTGGAACATGACTGTAAGACTGAGACGCACACATCACCAACCTTGACCTGCAAAGAAGAAAATTCTTCTCTGATGGAAATTAAAGAGGAACCAGATTTAAGAGAATGTGGCGATGACGATTCTTCTACAAGTAAGTTGCTGACTAGTTGGTTAAGTAGAATTCAGATCGAATTAATTCCTATGTTTCGTTTACATTTACTAAACACTGAATGGTTAGTGAATGGTTTTACTTGTGCTTTACTCAGCAAAATGTGAGTCTCATGGAGAGAATAGAGATACTATGGAAATACCTTAATCATGGAAACCTATCTGCAGTCTGTTACATTTGAAAGAGAGAAAGTCTGCTGTCATTTTGTCTTCTGCTGTTTCAATCTACATTTTCAATTCTAGCAAATAATAAATATGATTACAAATATATAATCAGAAATAAAATGTCTGAAAAGTACAGACATACAGATGAGCAGATAGACAGAAAGGCAGACAGATAGACAGATGGGCAGACAGGAAAGGCATGAACGGCAGGGAACTGAGAGAGAATCAGACTATATTGATTCAAATGTGATAACATTTATTTATGACACATAGATAATTCAAATGGGATACATACACTAATGACACACAGATACATCAAAGCAAACCGAAGTAAACAGAACTGAAAATATAACATACACATTTCTGTATTTAAAAATCTCTACTGCGAAAGTAAATGAGATCCTGCTCAAGAACCATTGATTGATGAATTACAGAATTACATTGATGAATTACAGAAATCAAAGATGAAGAAGAATTTGATTCAAGAGAATATGGTGACTTTGACTCTTCACCTACAAGTACGTTGCTTGCTTATTGTAGAGGGTTGTGTATATTTACAATACTTGAATTTTAGAGAATGGCTAACTTGTGCTTTACAATGTCTGTTTACATTGACATTTAGTTTCTAGGTAGACACTTTTATACTAAGTCACATGTTGTTGAATTTAGTTTTTCTTATATTACAAGAGACGTTCATGATATACATTTCTATCAAATAACCAATATATCAAAAAACTAAATGTCTCTCCATTCCTTATTTTAGAGAACTCTGTATTTCATTTGTTAAACAGAAAAACGTGCAAGTCATATTTATCCTGAACAGAAAGAGACTTCACATGTATGGATTAAGTTAAAAAAGGAACTCACTTCCTCAGATATTCACATTTACCTGTGTGCCATCTATATGACTCCCCTTTCATACTACAATCAGAATTTATAATCCATAATAAATATAATTACTATATGCCCCCATATGACTCAGCACTTATAATCCATAATAAATATAATTACTATATGCCCCCATATGACTCAGCACTTATAATCCATAATAGATATAATTACTATATATGACTCCTGCACGCTTAATACTAAATTAGGACATTTTTCGGAAACATTGAAAGAAAATCTAATTGTCCCAATTTTCAAAGACTGGAACAAATACCACCGAAACAGCTGTAGAGGTATTACATCTAACAACAATTTAGAGATAGAGAAGCTGTTCTGCAAAATCATTAAGATAAATATGCTATTTCTTCTGGAAAATAATGTTCTCAGTTTCTTTCAGATTGGTCTCATGCCAGAGCACAGAACCACCGATCAGATTTATACGCTGCTAACACTTATAGATAGGTGTGTACACAATAGCACTACAGGAGAAATATTTTCATGAAATGGAATAGGAAAAATATACATCAACAATAGGTGCTGTGTAAAGAAGAACATGCTACTTTAGACAGACCAAAGGAGTTTGACAAGGATGTTGGTTTCAGCCCAACAATATTTAACTATTTAAATATAAATGAATTGGCAGCATCCAGTTAAAAATGTTGCAGGTGTCCATGAATCACTGTTGATCAGGTTACTGCCACGGGCATTTGAAGTGCAGGCATCATTCATCTAACTTTTCTACCCTCATGTTTATATTATACTGTATGCTGGTGAAACTGCTGGTGAAAATGCACTGCAGGGGAGCACTGGAGGCAGGCACTGCTAAGACCCTGATGGCCAATGACCAGATCAGACAGAGCACTGCTAATAGTTTCATGTTGAGGATGAGTTGTATTGTAAAACTAATGCATTTCGGCAATGTTTTTTTATTTGGAGTAAAATGTTAAGCCTGTGAGGAGAAATCAGTTTTGCAGTGTGGTAACACATGTCAGGCCGAGCCCCCTTGTTCTCACGAGAAAATACTATCTGTTACACTGAAATGAATTCAAACGCTTTGCTGTAGTACAGAAGTCAAGAAAAGAGTATGGATGCTTGAAATACAGTGACCGGTATTTGCTTTTGTATTTGGTGTTTTTGGAGAGGTTATGAGACACTTGGAGACGTCTAAAGACACCATATGGAAACTGACATGTAAACTTGTCTATCCTGGTCCTCTTAGACCTAAGTGCAGCATTTGATACTATTGATCATGACATCCTAATTCATCGTCTTGAAAAGTTAGTTGGGCTTTCTGACTCTGTATTAAACTGGTTCAGAACATACATCAAAGGGAGAAAGTTTTATGTCAGGCTTGGAGATCATGTGTCTAAGAAACATGAAATCTGCTTTGGGGTTGCACAAGGGAGCTGCCTTGGTCCATTATTATTCTCACTGTACATGCTGCCACTTGGGGACATCATTAGAGAACACAATGTATGTTTCCATAGTTATGCTGATGACACGCAACTGTACATCTCTGCTGAGCCAAATGATGCTGCAGCTATAAACTCCATTACTACCTGTCTTTTGGCGATAAATAAGTGGATGAGCAATAATTTCTTAAAGTTAAACGAGGACAAAACTGAGATCCTACTAGTCGGCCCTAAAACAAAAAGAGAAATGCTGTTTAATAATTTGGAGAAATTAACTCCCTTGATTAAATCGGAGGTTACAAGTCTTGGTGTTATTTTAGATTCAGATTTAAGCTTCAAGTCTCACATTAACAAGGTGACGAAAACATAATTTTTCCACCTTAAAAACATAGCTAAAGTCCTGCCATTTATAAATCAAAAAGATGCTGAAAAACTGATTCATGCCTTTATTTCAAGCCGTCTTGATTATTGTAATGCAATCCTTACTGGCCTCCCAAAAAAAAAAAACTGTGAGACTTCAGCTCATTCAAAACTCTGCAGCTTCGCTATTAACCAGAACCAAGAGGAGAGAGCACATTAGTCCAGTTTTAGCTGCTCTGCACTGGCTTCCAGTAACTTTTAGAATTTACTTTAAGGTCCTTCTCCTAATATACAAAGCCCTTAATGGGCTAGGACCAAGTTACATTGCAAACTCCCTAGTCAAATACTTGCCCTCAAGAACACTGCGATCATCGAATGCTGGTTTATTGGAGGTTCCCAGCAAAAGCCGTAAGAAAATCGGGGAAGCAGCATTTGTCAATTACGCCCCAGTGCTATGGAACATACTGCCTATAGACATCAGGGAAGCCAGCTTGCTAAACATCTTTAAAAGAAAACTAAAAACGTAGCTCTTCACATTAGCCTTTAACTAGCTACCACTTCGCACTATATACATATATATATATATAAATACTTTTAATTTAATTTAATTTAATTTAATTTAATTTAATTTAATTTAATTTAATTTAATTTAAATCTCTACTGGTGATATTAAGGGGTTAGATTAAATATATCTCTATAATTATAATTATAATTTTATTTTTTTCGCACTATATCTGAGTTATGTTTCTTTGATGTCTATTTTTATGTGCATGTAATTTCTTTGTGCATATTATGTATTTGCTGTAAAGCACTTTGAGCTGCATTCTTTTGCATGAAAGGTGCTATATAAATAAAGTTTATTATTATTATTATTATTATTATTATTATTATCTGCTTCAAAAGTTTTACACACACTGTCAAGATGTTGTTGCACAAGGAAATGTAAATGCTATTTTCCTAGGACATTGAAAACCCAGTTTTACACTGAAACTTAGTGGAGTTACTTAATGAGTTACTTTTCCTGACAATGCATTCATTATAAAAACATCAGTGAAACCTACTTCTCAAGAACAGAAGACATTTTTCTCTGGGTTTACAAAAATTGAAAAAGAGAGGAAAAATGATCATTCCTCCTAGATGAAATTGGTGACTGCACACACCTAACCTCCCAGTATCTACACTCCTACCATATATTGAGAACGATTTCAAGTATAGGGTTAATAGTCAGATTACAGTAGTGGGAGCACTGCTATATTCAAAACCCAGTTCTACACTGAAACTAAGCTAAACTAAACTAAGGATGAGTTTACTTTCCTGACAGAATGAAATAAGTACAACCACATCAGGGAAACCTCCCAATGTCTACAATCCTGCCACATAGTGAGAGAGAACTCATTTATGGTCTGCACCTGAGTATTAACCAGAGGGTTGCAGGAGTGTTACAAAATGCACATATATATACCAGATTAAAGTAGTGGGAGTACTGCTAACCAAAGATTTAGATTTATTTGTATTTATTTGAATGATGTTAATTACATTCATTTGGTTGTGCCCTTCATGTAGGGTACCTAATCAAAGCTTTGGAACTATTCTAGATGAGCAAAACACTAGTTAAGAAGAAAAACATGAAAATGTTAACTGGGTAAATATAGTTATAATAATATATTAGGTCTGATATTATATTTACCCTCTATCCTCTTATGAAGTTAAATAAATACACACACAAACATAAAGTATGAAAATGAATTGAGGCTTTCTTCAGTTCATCAGCCCACCCCCAGTTCTCAGTTCACACATCCACCCCACCCCCACCTACCTCTGTGTGGCCATGCCCACCTGAGCACCATCAGATGTGTAAACGGTGCTCATAGACATGTAGTTCCTGCCCATAATCCTTTGTCCTGCTATTTTGCATTCCAAAGGCTCCTAGAGCTGATTGGCTAGGTTTGAATCCAGGAAGATAATAGGTCAGACAGAAGAAGCTATATATTAACACAACAACAAAAAGTCAGATTACTAAACTCACCGTTTTAAGACTGACACTGGTATTCTACTATACTGTATGTGTAATTCACCAGCAGTACAACTATACTGTAGTTCTTTCTTCAGAGATTTTCACTAAATCCTTGCATTAAAGGATAGTGTGACCAATTTTCTTTTTCCCAACAGAACTAAAGTCAGAAATGTCTGGATTTACTGAACCTTCACAACTGCCGACTTCAGTGAAGAAGGAGATAAAAGAAGAAGAATTTGATGATTTCCTACAAGAGTATCTGTCTACCTTTAAGACAGTGGAAGAAAAGCCTGGACTGGAATATGAATGCAAGACTGAAATGTACACGTCTACCATCATGACATTGAAAGAAGAAAACTGTTCACCAATGGAAATCAAAAATGAAGAAGAATTTGATTCAAGAGAATATGGTGACGTCGACTCTTCACCTACAAGTAAGTTGCTTGCTTATTGTAAAGGGTTGTGTATATTTACAATACTTGAATTTTAGAGAATGGCTAACTTGTGCTTCAAAATGTTACACTTATTCAGAGAAGAGAGATACTGTGGGGATATCTAACTTAAGGGATACTAAATTAGATATGCCACATCTGTTACATTCAAAAGAGAGAGTGTCTGCCACCATTTTCTCTCCAGCTCCTTAATTAATTTGTGTGTGTATCTCTGTTTACATTTAGTCTCCAGGTAGACACTTTTATACTAAGTCACTTCCAAATGACGTGCAATTTTAGCAAATGGCCAATATATATATATATATATATATGTAAGTATAAATATATAAAAAGATATATGTTTGCTTGTATTGTAGAAATTACAGAGGAGAGGGGTGTTGTTGAAACTTTCTACGTTTTTTTCTAACATTACAGGAGAAGTTCAAAGGATCCAATCTGACAAAAGAGGGAACACTGAGCAAAAAAGGAACAAAGAGAGACGTCACAAACGCCGACAGTGCAAAAAGACTTCATACCAGGAATTGCCTCAGCGACTGGACACGAGGAAGAAAGAACATGAATGCTCCGAGTGTTTCAAAACATTTGATAGACCTTCCCGCCTTGCAATTCATCAACAAATACACAGAGGAGAAAAGCCCCATCAGTGCAGTACATGTGGGAAGGCCTTTAGTCAAATGTCTGATCTCAAGAAACACCAGAGGATCCATACTGGGGAAAAGCCACACCAGTGCAGTATATGTGGGAAGGCCTTTAGTCGATCGGCTGATCTCAAGATACACCAGAGGATCCATACTGGGGAAAAGCCTTATCAGTGCAGTACATGTGGGAAGGCCTTCAGTACATTGTCTTATTTCAAGACACACCAGATGATCCATACTGGGGAAAAGCCACACCAGTGTACTTCATGTGGGAAGGCCTTCAGTACATTGTCTTATTTCAAGACACACCAGATGATCCATACTGGGGAAAAGCCACACC
This sequence comes from Clupea harengus, assembly GCF_900700415.2. NCBI lineage: Eukaryota > Metazoa > Chordata > Actinopteri > Clupeiformes > Clupeidae > Clupea > Clupea harengus. The sequence goes on from NC_045177.1 coordinate 2,771,461, forward strand.
AGTGCAGTACATGTGAGAAGGCCTTTAGTCAATCGGCTGATCTCAAGATACACCAGAGGATCCATACTGGGGAAAAGCCTTATCAGTGCAGTACATGTGGGAAGGCCTTCAGTACATTGTCTTATTTCAAGATACACCAGAGGATCCATACTGGGGAGAAGCCGTATCAGTGTTCTCAGTGTGGAAAGTATTTTAAGAATAGCTCCAACCTCACCAGACATCAGATTACACATACTGGAGAAAAACCACATACATGTTTTTAGTGTGGAAAGACCTTTAGGCAAATGTCTTGTCTCAAGAGACACCAGAGGATCCATTCAAATGATATGCTGCCCTGCTAATACATTAAGGAGTATCACTTTCTGAATTCTTTTTGATTAGATGAGTTTTAAACAACATTTGATGTTCAAGATGAGGTGTTATTGTATCATATTTGAACTTGTTAGGGTACATGAATTGAGTGAAACATTTGCTAGACGTTGCAATCTTGCAAGTCATCAAAGAATACACACAGGAGAAAAGCAGTACATGTGGGAAGGCCTTTAGTATCTTGTCTCATCTCAAGTCACACCAGAGGATCCATACTGGGGAGAAGCCCCATCAGTGTACTTCATGTGGAAAGTATTTCAGGGAAAGCTCCAACCTATCCAAACATCAGATTATACATACAGGAGAAAAGCCACATCAGTGTTCTCAGTGTGGAAAGGCCTTTAATCAAATATCTACTCTCAAGACACATCAGAGGATCCATTCAAATGCCCTGCTAATACATGATTGAGTATGACTTACTGAAATATTTCTTGATTAGCTGAAATTTGAACAACGTTTGATGTACAAGATGAAGTATTATTTTGTCATATTTAAAACGTATGATTGGGTAGAGATTGAAAAATAAATTGTTAGGGTACATGAATTGAGGGGAAAAAATATGTAAGTGAGTGTTTGTGTGGTGGGGATTTATGTGTTTGTGTTTGGGTCTACAATATATAATCGACACACTGTAGTTAGCGCTTGTAAAAAAAAAGTAGTGTTTGTGCGAGCTTCCTAGACTCATGGCCTAAACGGCACCTCATCTGAAGGCTGTGGGCTAATCAACAGATCATAGATGTGTTAGTGTCAGAGATGGGGGAGGGGGAACTAAATGTCTCTCCATTCCTCATGATAGGGAACTCTGTATTTCTTCTGTTCAACATTCTCATGTCAAATGTGGAAGAGAGTCCGAGGGAACTGTTGTTTTGTTGACAGAAAAGCGGCAAGTCATATTTATCCTGAACAGAAAAGGACATCACATGTATGGATTAGGTTAAGGGGGTAGGGAACACAGCATTGCCATTGAAACGGGTAGACACAGACAAACATGGCTACCTCGAGAAAACAGACTCTGCACCCACTGTAGTAATGGAGTAGTGTGTCTGTTGAATATTCATTAAATATTCATTTAACTCCAAGAGTTTCTTTTCCTGACAGAATGTGGAAAATACAACAACATCAGGGAAAACTACTTCTCAAGAATAGAAGACATTTGCTCTGGGTTTACAAAAATGAAAACTGAACATTCCTCCTTGATGAAATAGGTGAATGCATACACCTAACCTCAAGTGTGTCTACACTCCAGCAATTGTGTGCAAGGGTAGACACAGACAAACATGGCTACCTCGGGAAAACAGGCTCTGTACTCACTGTAGTAATGGGGAAGTGAAGGAGGAGTTTCTTTTCAACAACATCAGGGAAACCTACTTCTCAAGAACAGAAGACATTTGCTCTGGGTTTACAAAAATGAAAAGAGAAGGAAACTAATCATTCCTCTTTGATGAAATAGGTGAACACCTAACCTCCCTTGCACGTCGCTTTGGACAAAAGCGTCTGCTAAATGACTAAATGTAAATGTAACCTCAAGTGTGTCTACACTACTGCCACATATTGAGAGATAATTCATGTATGGTGTGCACCTGAGTATTAACCAGAGGGTGGCAGGAATGTTGCAAAATGCAAATCAAATTGGACAAAAGAGTGTCAGACATTTGTGTGCAATGCGGACATAGTATGAAAATGCACTGCAGAGGAGCACTGGAGGCAGGCACTGCAAAGACCCTGATGGCCAATGACCAGATCAGACAGAGCACTGCAAATAGCTTCATGACGAGGATGATTTGTATTGTAAAACTTTTTTATTTGGTTTAATTTTTTTTGTTGGGAGTCCTGCCAAGAATAAAGCTTTTATTACTAATATGAATTTTAAATGTTCTTGTGGCCTAAACGGCACCTCATTTACATTTAGTCATTTAGCAGACGCTTTTGTCCAAAGCGACATACAAGGGACAGAACAGTCAAGCTAAGAGCAATAAAAACCTGGTGTAACAATCATATGAAGATTGTCTTCAGCTCAAAGTTGGGAAAGGACAAGACGTCTTACATTATGAGATTTAGATTAGCAGATTTCATTAAGAGAGACCTCTTCTCAAAAGTGAACACATAAAACACATAAAGAACACATAAACTTCACACAGAAAGGACCTGGAACGGGATTCGAACCCAAGGCCATAATGCTGTGAGACGACAGTGCTAACCACTGAGCCACTGTGCTGCATAGGAATATAAAATACCTTTGTTCATTTCTAAATTAATTACAAATCTAAAGTACTTCTTTCTTATATTAAGTCTTGTTTTCTGAATTAAGAACTGTTAATGATATTAAACGTCTAAAATAAAAATGTACTACATATTCCCTGAAATCCCCCCGCGTTTTAAAATGCTGTGTCATTACGTGCTTTAAAATGCTGTGTCATTATGTGTGCAGATTTTCTAAATCATCACATTGGCCCAGGAGAGGCTAAAGGAACAGGACCAGAAGCTGCTGAGAAGAACCAGTTCTGATGCAGAGATCTTAGCACTTGAGCTTAGTACACCATAACCGTATTTAGAGTGGGGCAGAGAACATCACTACAGCGAGACAGAAATCACTATGACAGCAACCGCCTCATCTGCACTACAGCGAGACAGAGATCACCATGACAGCAACCGCCTCTACCAATCCGCACTACAGCGAGACAGAGATCACCATGACAGCAACCGCCTCATCTGCACTACAGCGAGACAGAGATCACCATGACAGCAACCGCCTCTACCAATCCGCACTACAGCGAGACAGAGATCACCATGACAGCAACCGCCTCATCTGCACTACAGCGAGACAGAGATCACCATGACAGCAACCGCCTCTACCAATCCGCACTACAGCGAGACAGAGATCACCATGACAGCAACCGCCTCATCTGCACTACAGCGAGACAGAGATCACCATGACAGCAACCGCCTCTACCAATCCGCACTACAGCGAGACAGAGATCACCATGACAGCAACCGCCTCTACCAATCCGCACTACAGCGAGACAGAGATCACCATGACAGCAACCGCCTCATACGCACTACAGCGAGACAGAGATCACCATGACAGCAACCGCGTCTACCCATACGCACTACAGCGAGACAGAGATCACCATGACAACAACCGTCTCTACCCTTCCTCTCTTCTCCTCTCTCCTCTATTCCTCTTCACCTCTCTTCTCCTCTCTCCTTCTCTTCACCTCTATTCTCATCTCCTCTCCTCTCTTCTCTCCCTCTATTCCTCTCCTCCCCTCCTCTCTTCCTCTCCTCTTTTTCTTTCTCCTCTCCTCTGTAACTAGTAACTAAGCAGGTGGCAGAGACATTCATCCTGCCACACAAACATATGTACAAGCATTCTGTAAATCACAACATCTTCTATATAAATAAAATGATATTCTTTATTATTATTATTATTATTATTATTATTATTTTCATTATTATTAGTATACCCTTCTTTGTGTTCTCAGGGTTGTGATGAAAAGTTTGGGCAGGTCACAGGGGATTTTCAGTTTGGGAATGGCTACCATGAATTCCGTTTTCTGTACAGCTTTGTACAGGGTCATGATTATGCCACCCCCGTGCCATAAACAATCCCAGAACTGCCTGAAAATTGCAGCTAGAGTTGCTAGTAAATCACTGCAGTTGCCTGCCGTTTTTGGTTGTTGTTTTTAAAGTTCGAAATTATCACGTTGCATCATGGGATGCAGTAGCGGACGACGTGAGCCCAGGCTGTACAGGAGTAATCATTTTTGTGTTTCGGAAAGTTTATATTTTTCTCATGCTCCACACGGCTCATTATTTATACGTCAAGATCAGTTTACGAAGCGCATACAGTAGGGCGCTTAGAATTCAGCACTGTAGTGCTGTTTTACGTGTCAAGACTTTTAGTTTGGTACACCGACTCCGACGTCGTTTTACTTCCTGAGGTTATTGGTGCTTATCGCTGCAAGCAGAAAGCCACTCTACAGTCGTAGCTTCCTCACAGACAACACGTTGTTAGCTCGGCAACGAAACGCACAGATGTAGTAGAAATGGTTCGAATTATAGCGTTTTAGGGTGGATTACCCGTAGCGAGTACTAAAGTAGCTATAGCCCGAAAGGAACAAAAGAAGGTCTGTAGAAGGTCTGAAAGCGAACATCATGAGGCTATGACCCCGACTCGCCCAAGACACACATACGTTTCTGTGGAACACACTTTACACATTAGGTAAGTCAAGTTATGATAACAAACGTATCTGCCATGTTTTGGCCTGTGTGTGTGTCAAGTTTTAGATCATGCTCATATGCGTTTAGCTGTGATAAACTTGACGATGCATGGTGGTTAGCAAAATCTCTGCTCAGGAGGACCCTGTAATGGAAGTGAACGTCTAGACATCCTAGATTCAACTCTAGCAAACAAAGTTCGTGTCGAGTCGTCTACATGTTGCTGCCTTTGAAGTTGGAGAAGTTTCCGAATTTTCTGCATAAAATAACTAAGCAAAAAAAACGTATCTATTTTCTTAAGCTAACAGACCGTGCCTCGTAGAGTGGGATAGGTCTGGAATTGCAAGCAGGGCTAGTTTGTATTAGTGTGTAACATTACGTGAAGAGAGTAGGACCTTGTTTAATTAAAGCCGTTCTGGACAATAATAGATTATTATGATATGATGGCCTAAAATGGCATTGGAAAGTTACAGCAATAAACGACATCTGGAAATATGATCTGACAATAGAGATAACTCTCCCTTGTATAGCAATGATCTTTTTTGTCAAGAGCACAAAGGCAGCGTCGGTGTCTGCACTCCTACCGCGAAATGCCCCTGCCAACCCCTCCAATCTTGCGCTGGTGCAGAGTTTGATATTATGAACTGCTCAACAAGTTAACTGTTAAAAGAAATGCGACGGCACATTTTCTTTATCATAACAATACATGTCAAAGACAATTGGAACGATCAGGGGTTATGTTTGCCTGGGACTTGTCTTTTGTTTAAAGGTAGAATGACATTAGTAGGTTGGGGAGGTATAGATATTAAAATGGCATGTGTGATAAAAGAGAAAACATTGTTTTCTTTTGTATCCCTATATGTATGTGTTTTGTTCTTCTGAATACTGATTCTTGTGTTCATGATTAGGGCACCGTTCCTGTTGCCACCTAAATGCTCCTGCAGTCAAAAAGCACCGTTTGTTTTCACATTCTCCTTAAACATTTGCACAACATAGTTAAAAAGTCTTACAATGAACAGTAACTGAAGCTTAAATTTCAGCCATGACACCAGACAAATGGGCAATGTTTCCATAAAATTGGATTTCCCAAAATAGGCAATGATTGTGTAATAATGTTCAAGTGCTTGCAAAAGTGGAACATTTCTTATGATATACAGCACATTGCTTTCCTTATTTTTGAAAGTGCCAACAGAATGGGTCTTTGTAGCCGGCATTGTACTTAATCCGTTTTAAAAAAACAAAAAACAAAAACTGTCTAAGATGAACTAAACTCAAAGATACTGCTGGGAAATGGGGTAGAAATCATGACACCCCAGTGGGGGTCAGGGGTCAAAGGTGAACCCAGTGGTGTGTGGGAAACGTGTGGTGGCAGCGACGCCAGCTTTGAGGGGTTGACTCAGTCCAGTATTGAGTTGGAACCGGCCACCACAAAATGGCTGTTAAATGTAAATCCCATGGGGCAACCCTCCGCATCACAGTAAACATTGTGTGTAAAAACAAAGTTGTTTTTCGCCCCTGACATGCTTCTAATGTAGATGATTTCTGTAGTTTAAGTTTCTGTCTCTGTAGGAAATGACTGTAGAAACGTTAAGCGCACACTGGCACCAGCGCCACATTCATTAGCATTCAAATGCTTGTTGTGGTTTCAGGCTTCTTGTCTGGCCTTTTTACTCTAAGGACCAACTACCCCTGCTGTTCTGTTTCCTGTCATACACCTTGAGTTGTCCCCCCAGACACACATTATGTTAGGTTATGTGTTCTGTTTCCTGTCATACACCTTGAGTCGTCCCCCCAGACACACATTATGTTAGGTTATGTGTTCTGTTTCCTGTCATACACCTTGAGTCGTCCCCCCAGACACACATTATGTTAGGTTATGTGTTCTGTTTCCTGTCATACACCTTGAGTCGTCCCCCCAGACACACATTATGTTAGGTTATGTGTTCTGTTTCCTGTCATACACCTTGAGTCGTCCCCCCAGACACACATTATGTTAGGTTATGTGTTCTGTTTCCTGTCATACACCTTGAGTCGTCCCCCCAGACACACATTATGTTAGGTTATGTGTTCTGTTTCCTGTCATACACCTTGAGTCGTCCCCCCAGACACACATTATGTTAGGTTATGTGTTCTGTTTCCGCATATCTGAGCTTGTAACTTGTATGTTATTATTGATTAATTAAACAGTAATAATCTCTCCTACACTGAGCAGTAATAATCTCTCCTATGCTATGAGCAGTAATAATATCTCTTACACTATGAGCAGTAATAATCTCTCCTATGCTATGAGCAGTAATAATATCTCTTACACTATGAGCAGTAATAATCTCTCTTACACTATGAGCAGTAATAATCTCTCCTACACTATGAGCAGTAATAATCTCTCTTACACTATGAGCAGTAATATTCTCTCCTACACTATGAGCAGTAATAATCTCCTATGCTATTAGCAGTAATAATCTCTCCTACACTATGAGCAGTAATAATCTCTCCTACACTATGAGCAGTAATAATCTCTCTTACACTATGAGCAGTAATAATCTCTCCTACACTATGAGCAGTAATAATTTCCTACACTATGAGCAGTAATAATCTCCTATGCTATGAGCAGTAATAATCTCTTACACTATGAGCAGTAATAATCTCTCTTACACTATGAGCAGTAATAATCTCTCCTATGCTATGAGCAGTAATAATCTCTCCTTCTCTCCCTCCACCACAGCAGTTTGAGACCTATCACTTGGAATACACAGAATAATTGTGTTACATTAACACACATTATTAACACACATTATTCCTGGACTATTATATTATCACTGCACAGTGCACATACTCTTTTTTTGCACATTCCTGCACAGACTGCACAGCTCTTTTGTTTTTCACTTTAACATATGCTGTACAGTTTTATATATAGTTTTTTTTCTATGTTTGTAAAAGTACTTAATATGTTTAATGTTCACTGTGTAAGTGTATTGCTTGCACATGTTGCTAATATTTTGCTTGCCTTGCAGAACAATTCTGCTGGGTTTCCATTGCAAAAGACAGCTGAGGTCTACAATGTCAGGATCTACTGAACCATCACAACTACTCATGTCAGTGAAGAATATAAAAGAAGAAGAATCTGATCATTTCCTACAAGAGTATTTGTTTGAAATCCAGAAAGTGGAAGAAAAGCCTGGACTGGAACATGACTGTAAGACTGAGACGCACACATCACCAACCTTGACCTGCAAAGAAGAAAATTCTTCTCTGATGGAAATTAAAGAGGAACCGGATTTGAGAGAATATGGTGATGATGATTCTTCTACAAGTAAGTTGCTGAATAGTTGTTTTCAGTAGAACTCCGATCAAGGGTTCATTCCAATGTTTTGTTTACATTTATTAAACACTGAAGGATTAGAGAATGGTTTTACTTGCACTTTACTCAGCAACATGCAAGTCTTATATTAAACATGTGAGTCTTATATTAAACATATGAGTCTTATATTAAACATGTGAGTCTTATATTAAACATGTGAGTCTTATATTAAACATGTGAGTCTTATATTAAACATGTGAGTCTTATATTAAACATGTGAGTCTTATATTAAACATGTGAGTCATATATTAAACATGTGAGTCTTATATTAAACATGTGAGTCATATATTAAACATGTGAGTCTTATATTAAACATGTGAGTCTTATATTAAACATGTGAGTCTTATATTAAACATGTGAGTCTTATATTAAACATATGAGTCTTATATTAAACATATGAGTCTTATATTAAACATATGAGTCTTATATTAAACATGTGAGTCTTATATTAAACATATGAGTCTTATATTAAACATATGAGTCTTATATTAAACATATGAGTCTTATATTAAACACTGAAGGATTAGAGAATGGTTTTACTTGCGCTTTACTCAGCAACATGCAGGTCTTAAGGGGGACCTGAATGCCCACAGGGACCCGGGTTTGAGTCCGACTCGCGGCCATCTCCCAATCCCACTCCCGATCTCTCTCCAGCTCGCTTCCTGTCTCTCTTACATTTACATTTACATTTAGTCATTTAGCAGACGCTTTTGTCCAAAGCGACGTACAAGGGAGAGAACAGTCAAGCTAAGAGCAATAAAAAAGCATGGTGTAACAATAAATACTACTTTACATGAGAATTAGAAAAACAACAACCTAGAAAAGAGGAAAAAGAAGTGCAGGAATGTAACTGCTGAAGTGCAAGTTAAGCGCTAGTCAGGTGCCAGTTAGGAGGGGAGGTGCTCTCTGAAGAGTTGGGTCTTCAAAAGCTTCTTGAAGGTAGAGAGGGACGCCCCTGCTCTGGTAGTACTAGGCAGTTCGTTCCACCAACGTGGAACTACAAATGAAAATAGTCTGGATTGCCGTGCTTGCACGGACGGCAGTGCCAAACGACGCTCACTAGACGAGCGCAGCGTCCTGGGTGTAACATTTGCCCTTACAAGAGCATTTAGGTAGGTGGGAGCAGAACCAGTAAGCACTCTGTAGGCAAGCATAAGTGACTTGAACTTAATGCGAGCAGCTACTGGCAGCCAGTGGAGCTTGATGAGTAGCGGGGTGACGTGTGCCCTTTTCGGTTGGTTGAACACCAGACGCGCCGCCGCGTTCTGGATCATCTGTAGTGGTTTCACCACGCAAGCCGGCAGGCCCGTTAGGAGGGCGTTGCAGTAGTCAAGGCGGGAGCTCACCAAGGTTTGCACCAGCAGCTGGGTGGCATACTGGGTTAGGTACGGCCTGATTTTGCGGATGTTGTATAGCGCAAAGCGGCACGACCTGGAGACAGAGGCGATGTGGGCCGTGAAGGTCAGTTGGTCATCAATAATGACCCCGAGGTTTCTTGCTGTTTTGGATGGAGCAAGAGATAAAGAGTCAGTATTGATCTTGATGTTGTGGTGGATGACCTGTTTGGCTGGGAAGACCATCAGTTCCGTTTTGGCCAGGTTCAGCTGAAGGTGGTGATTTTTCATCCATGTGGATATATCAGCGAGACAGTCCGAAATCCGCGTCGAGACCGTGGTGTCCTCAGGAGGGAAAGACAGAAACAGTTGAGTATCATCGGCATAACAGTGGTAGGAAAAACCATGCGAGCGGATGATAGGGCCCAACGAGGTGGTGTAAATGGCAAAGAGAAGTGGTCCCATCACCGAGCCTTGGGGCACCCCAGTGGTGAGGCGGTGAGGTACAGACAGCTGACCTTGCCATGACACGTTGAACGAGCGCCCAGTGAGGTAGGATTCAAACCAGGAGTGCGCATTGCCAGAAATGCCCATACTTGACAGTATGGACAGAAGGATGCGGTGGTTGACTGTATCAAACGCAGCTGATAAGTCAAGCAGGACGAGAGCCGAGGATTGAGCTGCTGCTCTAGCTGTTTTTAAGGCCTCCATTACAGACAACAGGGCTGTTTCGGTGGAGTGACCGCTTTTGAAGCCAGACTGGTTCGGATCGAGGAGATTGTTCTTTGACAGGAACTCGGTGACCTGTTTGGAAGCTGCCCTCTCAATGGTTTTAGATAGGAGCGTGAGAAGTGAGACCGGTCGATAGTTTTCCACCTGAGTGGGATCGAGAGACGGCTTCTTGAGCAGCGGCGTTACCCGAGCCACTTTGAAAAGAGAAGGAAATGTTCCAGAATTAAATGAAGCATTAACCACCTGTGTTATTGCCGGTAAGACGGCAGGCGATATGGCTTGAAGGATGTTGGATGGGATGGGGTCCAGCGGGCATGTAGTTGGACGGCTACCTGTTAGGATTTTGGAGACCTCACTCTCGCTGAGAGGGATGAAAGAAGGAAAAGATGAGCTATTGACGGTTGCGCCCTTAGGGGAGGGGGACAGTTGGTCGAACTGTTGCCCGATGGCTGCCACTTTCTCTGTGAAAAAGGAAGCAAAGTTATCAGCAGTGAGGTTAGTAGCTGGGGGGGGAGGAGGAGGGTAGAGCAGAGTTTTGAAGGTGGAGAATAGTTTCCGAGCGTCAGTTGCACCTCTTCAATGTCCTATCCAGTTAAAGGCAAAAAGCCTTCTCTTATGGAGAGAATAGAGATACTATGGAAATACTTTAATCATGTAACACTATCTACAGTCTGTTGCATTTGAAAGAGAGAAAGTGTCTGCCATGATTTTACTCCAGCTCTGTAACTCGTGTCTCTGTATCTCTGTATACATTTATATTTACTCTCTAGGTAGACGCTTATCCTATTGACCACTTTCGTCCTAAATGACTTCCACATGAGGTACAATTCTAGCAAATAGTCAATATGAAGTGAATAGTATATAGTATATCTCTGTTTACATTTATATTTAGTCTCTAGTTAGATACCTTTATTCTAAGTGACTTCTGAGTAGGGCTAGGAGACGTGAACTACATGTTTTATCACCGTAGTTTGAACTAGATGGACAGTATCGGAATTAGATCACAGTGTTTAAAGTCATCATTTTTCCACCTTAAAAACATAGCTAAAGTCCTGCCATTTATAAATCAAAAAGATGCTGAAAAACTGATTCATGCCTTTATTTCAAGCTGTCTTGATTATTGTAATGCAATCCTTACTGGCCTCCCAAAAAAAACAACTGAGAGACTTCAGCTCATTCAAAACTCTGCAGCTCGGCTATTAACCAGAACCAAGAGGAGAGAGCACATTAGTCCAGTTTTAGCTGCTCTGCTCAATACTGAATAATTTTTTATTTTTTTGCACTATATCTGAGTTATGTTTCTTTGATGTCTTTGCATGTAATTTCTTTGTGCATATTATGTATTTGCTGTAAAGCACTTTGAGCTGCATTCTTTTGCATGGAAGGTGCTATATAAATAAAGTTGTATTATTATTATTATTATTATTATTATTATTATTATAATTATTATCTAAAGTTCAGACACTTAATATTGGGTTTGTTTTAGCAAAAGGACAGAAATTATACAAAAATAATGAAAACAACATTTTCCAAAAAGGTAATAATATTACGAAAGAGGTTATATAAGGTTTAGGTTTGAAAATGATTTTGTTTATATAAGATAATAGATAGATAGATAGATAGATAAACTTTTATTAATCCCGTGAGGGGAAATTCAGTTGTCATAGCAGCAAGGTAGTAGGAATAGGAATCAAGTATCTATATACATAACATCAAAAATAAATTAATACAAATTTGAATAAGAATAAAATAAATAGATAAAATAAATAGACAACATAGCACAACTCCGCTGGCGTACATTACATAAAACCTATGTTCGGTTGTGTTGGTTGTGGGGTATATTGTGGATAATAGTTTATAATCTATTATTTTATACATTTGATCGTGTATCATTAGTTGCAAACTGCATCCTCCAAAATGAATACACTGAATCAACAGCTCTCCAAATTAGTGTAAACAAATACTGGATAAACAAACAAATGAAAAAGATGAAACTATTTTGAATTAACAAACAAATACAGAATACTGTAAACTTCATTAATGCAAGATTTACAGTAGGACTGGGCCCCAGTATTTGTTTGTTAATTCACAATTGGGTGGCCACGGGTCCTTAAAATCTCTTAAATACACTTTTACTAATAATATATTCATAATATTTCATGCCTAATGCAAATTACTAACCTGTCCTAAATTCAGATTGGAGGGGTCTTAAATGTTTTTAGTCACGCCACTGCAAGAGTTTCTCTAGTCTTTCAAACTGTAGAAGAAGAAGAAGAATTAAAGTGGACAGTCCGCTTCTTTAACAACCATAGAATAATAATAAGAAGAAAGTGTAGGCAACTCTTTGGTAATGCCCAGGAGAGTTAGGTAGGTAACTGTTTGCCCAGGAGAGTTAGGTAGGTAACTGTTTGCCCAGGAGAGTTAGGTAGGCAACTGTTTGCCCAGGAGAGTTAGGTAGGCAACTGTTTGCTAATGGCCTGGAGGGTTAGGTAGGCAACTGTTTGCCCAGGAGAGTTAGGTAGGTAACTGTTTGCCCAGGAGAGTTAGGTAGGTAACTGTTTGAGCAGGAGTGTTAGGTAGACAACTGTTTGAGCAGGAGTGTTAGGTAGACAACTGTTTGCACTTAGTTTGACATAGTTAGGCTACCGGTGTATTTTGTTTTCCATTTTTGACTGTGCCAACATTTCCACCAGTGGCCAATAATATATTACATCTATTTTATTTCAAAAGCAGACATTGGAAATATCCGTGTGCTTTATTTCATGCCTATAAAAAATATCTCAAACTTCATGCGTGGCGTAGTCTGTATTGATGGTATTACAAACTTCATGCGTGGCGTAGTCTGTATTGATGGCAAACTTCATGCGTGGCGTAGTCTGTATTGATGGCAAACTTCATGCGTGGCGTAGTCTGTATTGATGGCAAACTTCATGCGTGGCGTAGTAGTCTGTATTGATGGCAAACTTCATGCGTGGCGTAGTCTGTATTGATGGTATTACAAACTGCATGCGTGGCGTAGTCTGTATTGATGGTATTACAAACTTCATGCGTGGCGTAGTCTGTATTGATGGCAAACTTCATGCGTGGCGTAGTCTGTATTGATGGTATTACAAACTTCATGCGTGGCGTAGTCTGTATTGATGGCAAACTTCATGCATGGCGTAGTCTGTATTGATGGTATTACAAACTTCATGCGTGGCGTAGTCTGTATTGATGGCAAACTTCATGCGTGGCGTAGTCTGTATTGATGGCAAACTTCATGCGTGGCGTAGTCTGTATTGATGGTATTACAAACTTCATGCGTGGCGTAGTCTGTATTGATGGCAAACTGCATGCGTGGCGTAGTCTGTATTGATGGTATTACAAACTTCATGCGTGGCGTAGTCTGTATTGATGGTATTACAAACTGCATGCGTGGCGTAGTCTGTATTGATGGTATTACAAACTTCATGCGTGGCGTAGTCTGTATTGATGGCAAACTTCATGCGTGGCGTAGTCTGTATTGATGGTATTACAAACTTCATGCGTGGCGTAGTCTGTATTGATGGTATTACAAACTTCATGCGTGGCGTAGTAGTCTGTATTGATGGTATTACAAACTTCATGCGTGGCGTAGTCTGTATTGATGACAAACTTCATGCGTGGCGTAGTCTGTATTGATGGCAAACTTCATGCGTGGCGTAGTCTGTATTGATGGTATTACAAACTTCATGCGGTGGCGTAGTAGTCTGTATTGATGGTATTACAAACTTCATACGGTGGCGTAGTAGTCTGTATTGATGGTATTACAAACTTCATACGGTGGCGTAGTCTGTATTGATGGCAAACTTCATGCGTGGCGTAGTAGTCTGTATTGATGGTATTACAAACTTCATGCGTGGCGTAGTCTGTATTGATGGTATTACAAACTTCATGCGTGGCGTAGTCTGTATTGATGACAAACTTCATGCGTGGCGTAGTCTGTATTGATGGCAAACTTCATGCGTGGCGTAGTCTGTATTGATGGTATTACAAACTTCATGCGTGGCGTAGTCTGTATTGATGGTATTACAAACTTCATGCGTGGCGTAGTCTGTATTGATGGTATTACAAACTTCATGCGTGGCGTAGTCTGTATTGATGGCAAACTTCATGCGTGGCGTAGTCTGTATTGATGGTATTACAAACTTCATGCGTGGCGTAGTCTGTATTGATGGTATTACAAACTTCATGCGTGGCGTAGTCTGTATTGATGGTATTACAAACTTCATGCGGTGGCGTAGTCTGTATTGATGGTATTACAAACTTCATGCGTGGCGTAGTCTGTATTGATGGTATTACAAACTTCATGCGTGGCGTAGTCTGTATTGATGGTATTACAAACTTCATGCGTGGCGTAGTCTGTATTGATGGTATTACAAACTTCATGCATGGCGTAGTCTGTATTGATGGTATTACAAACTTCATGCGTGGCGTAGTCTGTATTGATGGCAAACTTCATGCGTGGCGTAGTCTGTATTGATGGCAAACTTCATGCGTGGCGTAGTCTGTATTGATGGTATTACAAACTTTTTTTTTAACTCCTTAGTCCATTGCACTGTTGCACTGTTTGTTTGTTTGTATTGTATTGTATTGTATTGTATTGTATTGTATTGTGTTGTATATTTTGTGTAAGCACACTGAGAGTCACTTTACCAAGTCAAATTCCTTGTTTGTGCAAACTTACTTGGCCAATAAAACCTGATTCTGATTCTGATTCTGTATTGATGACAAACTTCATGCAAAGGCGTAGTCTGTATTGATGGTATTACTAACTGCATGCGGTGGCACAGTACTGTAGATAACTATAATACCAGAAAGCCACCCACTTCCAGATGAGATACAAGTCTAGCAAATAGCCCATCAATCATAGAATCAAACATAAAAATATGTTTCAGTGTTGCAGGACTTGTAAACAAGATAGAGGAGAAGAGAGAGGATGTTTTAAAAATATATAGTTTCTAATATTATAGGAGACATTCAAAGGATCCAGTCAAACAAAAGAAAGAAGACTGAGGAAAAAAGAAACAAAGAGAGACATAACAATCACTCCCAGTGCAGGAAGACTTCATACCAGAAATGACATCAGCGACTGGACACCAGAGAGAAACGACATGAATGCTCTCAGTGTTTCAAAACCTTTGCTGGCCCTTCCGCCCTGGCAGTTCATCAACGAATACACACAGGAGAAAAGCCCCATCAGTGCAGTACATGTGGGAAGCGTTTCAGAAGTAACTCACATCTCACCGTCCATAACATAATCCATACCGGAGAAAAGCCACATCAGTGTTCTCAGTGTGGAAGGGCCTTTAATCAAATGTGCAATCTCAAGAGACACCAGAAGATCCATATTGGGGAAAAGCTGTATCGGTGTTCAACATGTGGGATGAGTTTCAGGAGTAGCTCAAAACTTACCACCCATCAGCTGACACATACAGTAGGAAAGCCTTATCAGTGTTCTCAGTGTGGAAAGGCCTTTAATCAAATATCTGAGCTCAAGGTTCACCAGGAAATACATAGCAGAGAAAAGACTTATCAGTGTAGTACATGTGGGAAGGGTTTCAGGAGTAGCTCAGAACTCAACGTCCATCAGATTATACATGCTTTTCCACATAAGTGTTCTGACTGTGGAAAGGCCTTTAGTCAAATGTCTCATCTTGAAGTACATAAAAAAATACATGCAATTAAAAAGTCCCATCAGTGTTCTCAGTGTGGAAAGGGCTTTAAGCAAATGTGTAATCTGAAAAAACACCAGAGGATCCATACTGGGGAAAAGCTGTATCAGTGTACTACATGTGGGAAGAGTTTCAGGTTTAGCTCAAATCTAGCCACCCATCAGATTACCCATGCGGGAGAAAAGCTACATCGGTGTTCTCAGTGTGGAAAATCCTTCAATTTAAAGCATCATCTCAAGTTACATCAGAGGATCCATACTGGGGAAAAGCCGTATTTGTGTACTTCGTGTGGGAAAAGTTTTAGGAGTAGCTCACATCTCACCACCCATCAGATCACGCATACAGGAGAAAAACCTTATCAGTGTTCTCTCTGTGGAAAGGCCTTTAATAGAATATCTAGTCTCAAGGTACACCAGAAACTACATTCAAGAGGAACGTCCCCTCAGTGAAGTACATGAAGTACCATGTGCTGGAAATAAGTGTGTTCAGTGTGGCAGACCCCTGAGTCAAAGGTGTCACCTCAACATATGCACTCTAAGATGTCGGACATGAGAAATACCATGACGGCGTATACACTTCCACAGATGCCACCAGATATCAGATCAAACATACTGGGAGAACCTTACGAATGCTACAATATGTGGAAAAGCTTACCAAAGGAAAACTCTGATATGAGTGTTCTCAGTGTGGTCGACCCCTGAATCAAAGCTGTCATCTCTTTTATATGTAAAAAAGTGAATAATGTCCACTTAATTAAAAATGGCAATCACCAGAGAGTCCATGCTGGGGAGAAACTTTGACTCTGATCTTATATTCAGATATATATATACCCATAGGGTGTTTTAAGTGCATTGTGTTTGCCTCCTGGTATGAAATGTGACGTATAAATAAAGTTTGATTTTATTTAAACCACCCTCTTAAAACTTTCTGTCACAAAGCCACAGTGTGTTAAAGCACCTACATCTCATGAAACATTAATATAACGCGTAATGTCTTTATGTCAAACAACCTGTGTGAGTGTCTGTGCAGATGTAATGAGTTAAAGCACATGGGTGTCACAAAGCATATGATGTAATGAGTGTGTGTGTGTGTGTGTGTGTGTGTGTGAAAATGTGAAACATT
>NC_045177.1:2790786-2838966 GCF_900700415.2 Clupea harengus
TCCACCCCACCCCCACCTAATCTCTCTGAGGAGTTACTAAAATACTTGTTCTGTCTGACTAAGTAGCTTCTTGGATTTCAACCTAACCAATCAGCTGCAGTAACATTTGGAATGCAAACTACATTGCCAAATGATTATGGGATAGAATTCCACGAGCGCAGTGGATTCCACAGGAGGGTGTGGAGTTTCTGCAGGTGGAGCTATGGCCACGCCCACCCAAGAACCATCAGACGTGTAAACTGTGCTCGTGGAATTCCATCCCATAATCATTTGGCAATGTAGTTTGCATTCCAAATGTTACTGCAGCTGATTGGTTAGGTTGAAATCCAAGAAGCTACTTAGTCAGACAGAACAAGTATTTTAGTAACTCCTCAGAGAGATTACTGAACTCACGTTGTTAAGGCTGGCACTGGGATGGTCTGGAAGTTTATTGTATGTGTAATTCACCAGCAGTACAACTATACTGTAGTTCTTTGTTTGCACATGTTCACTATATTGTCCTTGCATTGAATGATAGTTTGAATGGATTTCTTTTGCAAAACAGAAGTGAAGTCCAACATGTCAGGATCTACTGAACCATCACAGCTGCTAATGCCAGTGAAGGAGGAGATAAAAGAAGAAGAATTTGATGATTTCCTGCAAGAGTATCTGTCTGCGATTCAGAAAGTGGAAGAAAAGCCTGGACTGGAACATGACTGTAAGACTGAAAAATCACCATCCTTGACCTGCAAAGAAGAAAATGATCCAGCGATGGAAATCAAAGAGGAAGATGAATTGGATTTAAGAGAATATAGTCATGATGACTCCTCCCCTGCAAGTAAGTAAAATCTTCATTACAATTCATTACAATGTGTTATTTAGATTTAGAAAACCTGAATTGAAGCAAACTGCCTTAACTTGTCACACAAAAATAGAGAAACTATGTGGATACCTTAATTGTAGGACAATATCTTCAGTGGTTTGAAAGAGAAAGTGTCTGCCATTATTTTGTCTCTAAGTCATGTGTTTCTGTTTACATGCACATTTAATCAGACAAGTTTATCCTTAGTGACTTAGCTAATACCCAGTCAATCACAAAACATATTTTTCAGTGTTGTAGGAGTTATAAAATATTTAGAGTAGAAAGAGTATATGGTAAAAAATATGTTCTAATATTATAGGAGACGTTCAAAGGATTCCATCTAACAAAATGGGTAACAATGAGGAGAAAAACAAAGAGAGACGTTACAAACGCCCCCAGTGCAGAAAGACTTCATACCAGAAATCACAGGAGCGATTGGACATCGGGGAGAACCAACATGAATGCTCCCAGTGTGGAAAGACCTTTAATCAATTGGGCAATCTCAAGAGACATCAGAGAATCCATACTGGGGAAAAGCCACATCAGTGTGCTACATGTGGGAAGAGTTTCAGGAGCAGCAAAGAACTTACCATCCACCAGATGTCACATACTGGAGAAAAGCCACATCAGTGTTCTCAGTGTGAAAAAGCCTTTATGAAAATATCTGCTCTCAAGACACACCAGAGGATCCATACTGGGGAAAAGCCGTATCAGTGTTCTCAGTGTGGAAATGCCTTTAGTACAATAGGCAATCTCAATAGACACCAGATGATTCACACTGGGGAAAAGCCACATCAGTGTGCTACATGTGGGAAGAGTTTCAGGAGCAGCAAAGAACTTACCATCCACCAGATGTCACATACTGGAGAAAAGCCACATCAGTGTTCTCAGTGTGGAAAAGCCTTTTGTCAAGTATCTGTTCTCAAGAGACACCAGAGGATCCATACGGGAGAAAAGCCCTATCAGTGTACAATATGTGGGAAGCGTTTCAAGAGGAGCACACATCTTACCTCCCATCAGATCACCCATAGATGAGAAAAGCCTTATATCAGGGGGGGGACCTTAATTAAACTGTCAAACCTCAAGTTACATTAAACATACAAAAGTAAACTCCCATCAGTGCAGTTCATGTGAAATGACCATAAGAAGTCATCCACCATGTACTGAGAGGGGGGGGGGGTCATAGAAATACTCTATGCAAATGCCAACGCCATATAACCATAGTTCCATATCCATTAGAGGACACTCAAAGGAGAAAAGGATTGATGGTGTGGAAAGTCTTCCAATCAGACTTCTCTTTTTGAGAAACATTAGAAATGGGAGAAAAACCTCACAAATGCTCAATATTACAATACAAAACCTTCCAAGAGTTTGTGTTGGAAATGGATACAAGACGAAATTACTGGATTTGTAACTTTCACACTGTATTCCTCTTTGATGAGTATGATCACCAATATGTGATTTTTAATGTTGCCTACTGAAAGCAATGGACTCAATGAACTGTTATGAATGGCAGTTAATGTAAATTCTAGAACTGTATGATATAATTCTGGAATGATTTGCATAAAATCCACTCCTTAAATGGTTAATCTTTCCTGGTAAGCTTATGCACCACCACGGTATACATACTGAGGGAAAATAAATGCTCAAGATATGCAGAGGCACACTGCTGGATAAATAAGCTCAAGATTCATCAGAGGATTAATACAGGGGAAAAGCCTTACCAATGTTCTCAGTGTGGAAGCCTGATCACTCCTCAGCCACAATATCACACCAGGAGTTCATACCGGAGCGAAGCCTTTCATGTGTTCTGTCTATGGGAACAGGTTTACTTAAAGCTCTAGCCACAAGAGCTATCCACAGACGCAGACGCAGACAAAATGCACCCATCATTACACAATATGTTGATTCTAAAAAGAACACATGGCTGAGTGGAGGTCTAACCTTGAATCATTTATGATCTGGCTTCTGATGGGGACGTATGAAATGTGGCTGAGTGGAGGTCTAACCTTGAATCATTTATGATCTGGCTTCTGATGGGGACGTATGAAATGTGGCTGAGTGGAGGTCTAACCTTGAATCATTTATGATCTGGCTTCTGATGGGGACGTATGAAATGTGGCTGAGTGCCGGTCTAACCTTGAATCATTTATGATCTGGCTTCTGATGGGGACGTATGAAATGTAGACACCCATTAATGCATGTGAGGTCTGTGTTACTCTGTTACTTGCATGGAGATATTGTAATGTCTGCTTGTAAGTCTGTGCCTGTGTTTGAAGTGGGATTTCTGCCAAAAATAAAGCTTTTAATTAAGTGAATTGTATTTATTTGGTGCATTGATTGATGCTCTGAATAAATAAAACCTTCCATGTTATATGGCGGTGCACTTTGTAGTTCTGTGGTTTCGGTCAGAACATCCCGCCAACAGGCATCAAAAAGTGCATGCTTGAAAGACTGCAGTTACTGTGTTAGCAGCTGAGCTGTTGGTGGTGTTTGCAAAGTTCAATTCAATTCAATTCAATTCAATTCAATTTTATTTATATATAGCGCCATAACAATACAATTGAGCCTGAAACCCCCTTAGTGCAAGCACGATGGCAACACGGGTAAGAAAAAACTCCCTGTTAGTCAGGAAGGAACCTTAAGCAGAACCACGGCACATAAGGGGATACCCATCTGCTTGAGGTCGGCCGGGTGGAGATAGGAAGGGGGGAAGGGGGGAGGGTTGTGTGGCAGAAGGGGAAGGGAAACAACAGGTGTTGTACATAGCCTGCATTTGGTAGATGTACATAATATATATACAGACATCCAGTGGTAAATACATGATACAGACAAGACCAGTTTAGTGGATATACACTGTGCTGATAGGGTTACTATTACAGGGGTAAGGGGAGTAGGAACAGAGAAACATGTCGATGGTGGCAATAATATATATTGTATATAAATGCTAGCATAGGGTATGAGGTAGAGTAAGTGTACGGCAGTGCGGTGGCGGTGGGTGCAATTGGTCGAGGGTTTCTGCAGGTAGACCGGGTAGAGAGACTACAGCAGCGTCCCATGGCGAAGATAGTCTAGATTAGGAGAGAAAGAAAAAGAACAGAGTGAGTGGGTTATTATAGGCATTAGAAATGTGACAAGAAAGGAGAGGGAGAGGTAGAGAGAGGCTGCCTGGCTGGGTGTATGGGGATTTTATTTAGTATTTAGTTGGCTGGTGACAGTCGCAATACGCGCCGTGTGCTGTACCCGGGATCTTCCGCACTCCTTCACGGTACAACATACGCTGTCTGTAGCCCAGTTATGTTGATTAGGGGGGTATTGCATGTGTTTAGATGTGTTTAGCTATGCTGGCATTTAGCATTTAGTTTGGTTTGGTACATATGGAGATTTTAGTCGTAAGCTTTGTTAGGGTTGCAGGGTACAACATACGCTGTCTGTAGCCCAGTGATATACGTTTTTTTTTTTTTTTTTTTTTCTCATGTGTTCAGTTATGTCTAGTGTTTTGGGTTTCTCTGTGCTTTTTCAGTAGGAAGCTCGCTAGTTTTCAACCCAAACGCCATAATGCTTCACTTTAAGTGAATCGCGGTGTATATTTGAGTCCATAGTGGTGTGGTACTACTTTCAAACTTTTTTTTTGTGTGTTCTGAAAATGTATTTCTGTTGTATTCTTAATGTTGGGTACTTAATCATAGAAATGTAAGTAATTGAACAGGTAGCTTGAATTTCCTGCTGGGCATTGCTGCCTGACGCACCTCCTCCGGTGCCTGTGGATCAGCTGCAGGGTCGTCAGCCAGGAACCACCATTCACAGACGTTTCGCTCCTTTAATCCTGGAACGTCTCCTGGTGGCAAAGCAGTGACAGGGACGTCTCCCTGTCACCCCCTGCAGCTGGTATCTGGGTTAGGTGTTCTTTCCCCAGCCCTTTCCCCTCCTCCTTAGCCACAGCCAAAAACTGCCCTTCTCCGCCTCTTCTGCCAGTTCTTTTGTTGCTTTCTTAAGCTTTCCTCCTGTCACGCCTGCGTCCCATAGTAGGGGTGTGGTTGACTGCCCCACAAAGCCTCGGCATCCAACCTCCACTGGGTAGATGGTGGTCTTCCAGCCAGCCTCCCTGCACTCCGCAGCCAGGTCCGAGTACTTGGTCTTCTTTCGTTCGAAAGCGGCCTCGATTCCCTCCTCCCATGGTACTGTGAGCTCAATGAGGAGTGCAGTTTTTGCCTTGGTGGACCACACCACTATGTCAGGTCGGAGAGACGTGCTGGTGATTTCGCTGGGGAACTGGGTAAACATTCTAGCAGAGCAAGATACTTCACTGCCACCCACAGTCAAAACAGGAAACTAATGGGAATACGCATGGAAACATTCCTACACACACACACACACAAACATACGCACACACACACACACCACACACAAACATCCATACACACACACGCACAACCATACAGTATGAAAAGCTTTGAGGAAGAATGGAGGCTTTCATTTCAGTTTTCCACCCCACCCCCACCTACCCTCCTGTGTGGAGTTTCTGCAGGTGGAGCTATGGCCACGCCCACCCAAGAACCATCAGACGTGTAAACTGTGCTCATGGAATTCCATCCCATAATCATTTGGCAATGTAGTTTGCATTCCAAATGTTACTGCAGCTGATTGGTTAGGTTTTAATCCAAGAAGCTACTTAGTCAGACAGAACAAGTATTTTAGTAACTCCTCAGAGAGATTACTGAACTCACGTTGTTAAGGCTGGCACTGGGATGGTCTGGAAGTTTACTGTTTGTGTAATTCACCAGCAGTACAGATCTGTACAGAGAGTAGACATAATATGCATACTACCTTAATCAAGGGATAATATTATTGTTACATCTGAAAGAGAGAACGTGTTTACCATAATCTTTTCTCCAGCTCTGTAACTTCTGTGTTTGTAGTTAATAATAATTATTATAGTTAATATGCAGTGAATATGTAATCATGTTACTATGAAGCTTCAAGGCCACCCAGAGGGTTTGTGCCTACTGTAGATGTTTAACTATCATATCTATCTCTAGCTTAGGGAACCTTCTTCACATTTGGCAGCTGCTAGCGTGTGTTACTCATGTTAATATCTGTGAAGGCTAGCTTGTGTCAATAAGAAGCTGCACAGGCACCCCAAGGGCTTCTACCTTATTCTATTATAATTTTATGAATTAAATTGAGGAGAATGTAACATCAGCTAGATAACTGATGGAATATTTAAAATGATAATAATATTTTTTTTAAATATTTCATGCCATTGGAACATATTTACTGTTCAAAGTTTATTTAAAAAACAAAAGTTAAAACCCCCTGGCTTTATCTTCTGCTTTACTCAATGAAATGTGAGAACTATTGAGAGAATAGAGATACCATGGGAATACCTTAATGATGGGATATAATTTGCAGGCTTTAACATTTAAGACATTTTAAATGCCCTCATTTTGTCTCCAGATCTCTAACTCATATGCCTGAATCTCTGCTTACATTTACATTGCAGTCTCTGGGTGTTCACTTTTAGCCTAAGGGACTTCCAAGTGATATACTATTCTAGCAAATAGCCAGTCAATCAAAAATACATTGTTTTCAGTGTTCTTGTGCTAATGTTACAAATAGAGGAGAAAGAGGATATTATTTAAAAAATATTTTCTAATGTTATAGGAGACGTTCAAAGGATCCATTCAAGCAAAAGGACTATAGAGGAAAGAAGAAAGAAAGTCATCATACATCAGCAATCGAACACAAGGAAGAAAAGACATGAATGCTCCCAGTGTTTCAAAACCTTTGCTGGGCCTTCCGCTCTTGCAATTCATCAACGAACACACACAGGAGAAAAGCCCCATCAATGTTCTCAGTGTGGAAAGGCCTTTAGTCAAATGGGTGATCTCAAGACACACCTGAGGATTCACACTGGAGAAAAGCCATATCAATGTACTACATGTGGGAAGGGTTTCAGGAGTAGCAAAGTACTTACCAACCACCAGAAGACACATACTGGAGAAAAGCCACATCAATGCTCTCATTGTGGAAAGACATTTAGCCATGTGTCTAATCTCAAGAGACACCAGATGATCCATACTGGAGAAAAGCAATATAATTGTTCTCAGTGTGGAAAGGCCTTTAGTCAAATGGGTGATCTCAAGAAACACCAGATGATCCATACTGGTGAAAAGCCATATCATTGTCCTCAGTGTGGAAAGACCTTTTTTGAAATGTGTCATCTCAAGAAACACCAGATGATCCATACTGGTGTAAAGCCATATCAGTGTTCGCAGTGTGGAAAGGCCTTTAGTCAAATGGGTGATCTCAAGACACACCTGAGGATTCACACTGGAGAAAAGCCATATCAATGTACTACATGTGGGAAGGGTTTCAGGAGTAGCAGAGTACTTACCATCCACCAGATAACACACACAGGAGAAAAGCCCCATCAATGTTCTCAGTGTGGGAAAGCCTTTAGTCAAATGTCTCATCTCAAAACACACCAGAGGATCCATAATGGGGAAAAACCACATCAGTGTTCTCAGTGTGGAAAGGCCTTTAGTCAAATGTCTCATCTCAAGAGACACCAGAAGTTTCATACTGGAGAAAAGCCACATTAGTGTTTTCAGTAAGGAAAGACTTTTATTCGATGTGTCATCTCAAGACCCACCAGATGATCCATACAGGGGCAAAGCCTTATCACTGTCTTCAGTTTGGAAAGGCCTTTAATAGAATATCATGTATCAACCCCCCCTCCTTCCCCATCACTTTTCATTGCACATTGCACATAGCTCATTGGTTAGATTTTGAAACCAAGAAGCTAATGGGTCAGGTAGAAGATGCATTATATTAACACCACAGAGCGCAGTATGTTTACTGAACTCACATTTTTAAGGTGGCACTGATGATAAGATTACGGATGGGTGTGTTTGAAATGTAGAATCCCAATCATTCTTATGGTGTCTATATGGCGTATTTTCCTGCATGGTTATATTATGTTTGCTGGTGAAACTTGATAGTGAAATGTGAAACTGTGACTTTAATCAAGTCTATGAGGCCCGTGCCGCTCCCTGACCTGCCAGGACGTGGGTTTGTTGTTGTTGTTGAATAAATGTACTTACATGCAACTCTGGAGTCCTGAGGTAACGAATGAAATCTCACCTAGCAAAACTCTGTTCCTGTTTTTGTAGTAGGACTCCTAACAAAAATAAAGCTTTTTTTTTTTATTATACTCGTGAATTGTGTTAATTCCTGTTGTATTCTTAAAGTAAGGTACCAGCTGAATAGGCCTTTACTATTTATATATATTTATTAGTGCTGTCAAACGATTAAAATATTTAATCGCGATTAATCGCATTTATGTCATAGTTAACTCAAAATTAATCGCGATTAATCGCAAATTTGTATCTATTCTAAATGTCCCTTCATTTATTTATTTTTTTTCCATCATTTTATTTGTATTGTAATGCCCTTATCAACATGGAAAAGTGAATTTGCTTGCTTTATGCAAATGTTTTATTTTATTGAAAACCAACATTGCCAAATAGGGCGGTACAAAATAAAATTTCAGGTAAACAAGGCCTATAGTGCAGTTAAACCATGGCTTAATATTGTATTTTTTTTTTTTTTTCAAGTTTGCTGGGAACATAGCAGTCAGGCCTCTTATTTCAGAAACAATGAAACCGTAACAGTTAGGTTACCAATAAAAGGTAAGCCTACTACTTCTTTGCTTTCAGCCAGCTGCCTGTTCAGCCAGCTGCCCATTTTCAGACAACAGTGAAGCTTGCTTCTTTTGCACAACACAACTTTTAAAAAGTAAACTTTCCATTCAGAAGCTTTTATCATCCATTTCGCCCGTATGGCGCTCCCATTCACTCTCAAACCGTAACGTTAGCCTACTCACACAGTTTGCGAGGCCAAAAAGAACGTTAATCTAAAAAAAAAAAAAAAAAAAAAATTAAATCTCTCGCGTTAATCTCGCGATAAAATAATTAACGGCGTTAAAATGGGTTTGCGTTAACGCCGTTAATAACGCGTTAAACTGACAGCACTAATATTTATTTAATTCATTTGTATTCAAATCAATTGTGCTTATTCCTTGTGTATTTTTAAAGTAAGGTACACAATGAAAAGGCTATTTAATTCTACTTGCCACTGCTCACCCTCAGTCAGAACATGATCAAATAAAAAGTATTCAGAGTGAACTGGGGTAAATGTCTGGGATTCTGGTGCAAATGATAATGCCCTCTGTGTATTTAAAATAACAATAAAGTTTCTTAGGTCACCTGGTTTCAATTTAACTCAGTTGTTTGGGTTTTTTAAAGGAGGCTTCACATTTGTATGTAGGTCTGATATTATCCTTATATCAGTATTAAAATACAAACACACACTTTCTACTGTTTACCAACCTATCTTTTCCTACCCAATCCCCTTTCAGTTCACACATCCACCCCACCCCCACCTACCCCCTGTGTGGAGTTTCTGCAGGCTGAGCTATGGGCCACGCCCACCTTAGGACCATCAGATGTGTAAACTGTGCTCGGAATTCCATCCCATAATCCTTTGACATTGTAGTTTGCATTCCAAAAGCTCCTGCAGCTGATTGGATGAGCCACCTTTTTAAGGCAGGCATTGGGATGGTCTGGAGGTATACTGTGTATCTGTAACTCACAGGCAGTACAACTATACTGTAGTTCTTTGTTTGCACATGGTCACTTATTAGTCTTGCATTTTAGGACAGTTCAAGGATTTCTTTTGCAAAACAGAACTAAAATGTCAGGATCTACTGAACCATCACAACTGCTCATGTCAGTGAAGGAGGAGATCAAAGAAGAAGAATTTGATGATTTCCTCCAAGAGTATCTGTTTGCAATTCAGAAAGTGGAAGGAAAGCCTGGACTGAAACATGACTGTAAGACTGAATCAGAAAGATACCCAGCATTGGCCTGCAAAGAAGAAAAGTCTTCACTGATGGAAATTGAAGAGGAAGATGAATCGGATTTAAGAGACTATGATTGCCATGATTCTCCTACAAGTAAGTTGCAGATTATTTTGTATCATGAGGAAAAAAACATTCATTGCCATGTGTTATTTATATTTACTTTTTTATTAACACTTGAATTTTAGTAAATGGCTTTAACTTGTGCTGTACTCAGTAAAATGTGCGATCTGTACAGAGAGTAGACATAAACTGCATATTACCGTAATCATGGGATACTATTATTGTTACATTTAAAAGAGAGAAAGTGTCTGCCATCGGTTTTTTTCTCCAGTTCTGTAACTAGTTTGTCTGTATCTCTTTTTGCATTTAGTCTATAGGTAGACACTTATCCTATTGAACACTTTCGTCCTAAATTAATTCCACATGAGGTACAATTCTAGCCAATAAATCAAAAGAGATATGAAGAAATTATTTGTATAATGAAAATCTTGACAAATATGATAGTTTAAATTAAGTTAATATGACATCACGTTAATATGAAGCTGCAAGGGCAACCAGAGGGTTTCTGCCTATCGTTGATTTTTAACTATCTATCTCTGGCTTAGGGAACCATCTTCACATTTGGCTGCTGCTATTGTGTGTTAATAATAATAATCGATAATCAAGGATATTATCTTGAAAATATTTTGTAATGTTATAGGAGACGTTCAAAGGATCCATTCTAGAAAAAGGAGTCCAGAGGAAAGAAGAAAGAAAATCATCAGACATCAGCAGTCGAACACAAGGAAGAAACAACATGAATGTTCCCAATGTTTCAAAACCTTTGCCTCACCTTCCGCTCTTGCAATTCATCAACGAACACACACAGGAGAAAAGCCCCATCAATGTTCTCAGTGTGGAAAGACTTTTAGCCGTATTTCTAGTCTCAAGATGCACCAGATGATCCATAGTGGGGAAAAGCCATATCATTGTTCTCAGTGTGGAAAGACTTTTAGTCAAATTTGGAATCTCAAGACACACCTGATGATCCACTCTGGAGAAAAGCCATATCAGTGTACTACATGTGGGAAGGGTTTCAAAACTAGCCATGAACTTAGAATCCACAAGATGACACATACTGGAGAAAAGCCACATCAGTGTTCTCAGTGTGGAAAGACTTTTATTCAGATGGGTCATCTCACGACACACCAGAGGATCCACACTGGGGAAAAGCCATATCATTGTTCTCAGTGTGGAAATGCTTTTTGTCATATTTCTAGTCTCAAGAAGCACCAGATGATCCATACTGGGCAAAAGCCACATCAGTGTCCTACATGTGGGAAGAGTTTCAGGAGTAGTGAAGAACTTAGAATCCACCAGAGGATCCATAGTGGGGAAAAGCCACATCAGTGTTCTCAGTGTGGAAAGACTTTTATTCAAATGAGTCATCTCAAAAGACACCAGAGGATCCACAGTGGAGAAAAGCCATATCAGTGTTCTCAGTGTGAGAAGGCCTTTACTGAAATGGATAAACTCATCAGACACCAGAGGATCCATACTGGGGACAAGAACATCACCAAAATACATGATATATGCAAAGACTGAAATATCACCAACCTTCACATGCAATGAAGAAAGTAACGTATTAATAGAAATTAAAGAAGAAGAAATCCATCATCATTTTTATTTACATTTAATGGCATGCATTTTTGTTTGTTGGCTTTAAGTTGTGCTTAACTCAAACAAATTGACAGATTTTTTGAGAGATACTAAGGGAATGTCTTTACCATGGACTACTAAGAGCTTTGTATTTCTGCTTCTTCTGGCCTCCTAATGGTGGTATACGGTAATGCACAGTCTGTCCCGGCCACTGCCATTTCCTCATGTCCCATTCGTTTAGTGTAAAGTGTGTGAAGGATTGACAACTGCATTGAAGTTAACTTGATGTTAGAAATTTGATTGATATCCACAAGATAGGTGGATCTGTGCCTGTTATATCATTCAAATTAAAATCTTCTGACATATAATGTAATTCAATTGTGAAATTGCAAATACTGTTAGAAACGTGATATTAAACGTATTGTTATGTCCATGTAAAATACTGCTGTGTCCATCTGCATTCAGCCATTCATCGTGCTTGGATAAAGCATGTCAAAATAAATATCTGTTCCAAACTTCAGTCATAGTGGAGTGTTATTTGAGTGAGAGGCTAGGAATAGTGAACACATTTTGAATAATCGTGTTTTCCATTCTGTGTTCTTTAAAATGTTAGGCGCCATTGGAGCAAATGGTTTGGAAAAAACCTTTCATAACCAGCTAGATGTGTAAACATAATGCTGACATCAGCTGAAATAATATAGATTTGTATTAATGCCATGTTTTCAACCAAACATTTTGCAGTCCTCTGTTTGGTTTGAGAAAATCTTTCATAGCCAGCCAGATATGTAAATTTAAACAGAATTGGGTGAAACATAGCTGGTTTATTAATGGCTTGTTTTAAAAGTTGTGGTCAACTGTACACACAGGTCACCTCTGGTCACTTCAGCTCAGTTTCAAATAAAGCTTTACATTTGTCATCCATTGATTCAGTGACAAGACTTGTAAAGACAGTGAATAAAACTATTAAGAATGAATAAAACATGTATTTATGTTTGGCACTAAGCACACATTTTTATCAAATCGCTGAGAGTATTCGCCCATCATGGTTCTCTCCTACACAATGATGAAAAGATATTTTTCCTGCAAAGATTTTAAGATGAGATACATGTCAACACATAACAATGTCATGAGATGCAATCTCTTTTTGCCCCTTCATACATGGACTTAAATTAAAAGAAGTATTATAATACAAAACAGAACTTAAATGTCAGGATCTGCTGAAGAATCACAACTGCTGATGTCAGTAAAGGAGGAGGCTTGCTAGTTTGCATTCCAGAAAGCTCCTGCAGCTGATTGGTTAGGTTTGATTTCAAGAAGCTAATGGGTCAGATAGAAGATATATTATATTAACAGCACAGAGTGGAGTCAGATTACTGATCTCACATTTGTAAGGTGGCACTGATGATAAGGTTACTGATGGGTGTGTATGAAATGTGGGCTCCCAATCTTTCTTATGGTGGATATGGCCCTTTTATCTGCATGTTTATATTATGTTTGCTGGTGAAACTCTATGAAGATAAAAGACTGTTCCTGATTGGTTAGTAAGAGTACCACACCACATACATGCAAACTGAAGAAGACGATTTCTATAGCTGGGTATCTTCAGTTGAGTGAGACACGTAGTTTGGATCGTTAGCTGTATTCATTTCTGTTGTATTCTTAATGGGTAGGTAGGGTACCTAATCACAGGAGTCCAGACATTTAGTTGAGCAAGATATTCCACTGCCATTCACAGTCAAAACAAATAAAATGTCTTCTGAATTGAGACACAAAAACCCACAAAGCTTTCAAGAAGATTGGAGGCTTATATGCAGGTCTAATACTCTTTTTTATCCTCTGTCCTCATATCAAGTTATAAAATATTATAAAATTTTCATGCATTTACACAAACGTAGACATATGTCTTCATAAATACACACACAAACATACAGTTTAAAAAGCTTTGAGGAACAATGGAAGGTTTCTTCAGTTTACCAGCCCATCCCACCTACCACATGACCTTTTAGTTCACACATCCAACCCACCCCACATAACCTGCCCTACCCAATCACCTTTCAGTTCACACATCCAGGAATGGCCCACCTACCCTCCTTTGTGTCTGCAGGTTGAACCCTGACCACTTCCACCTGAGGATCATCAGACGTGAAGAATGCACATGGAATTCCTTCCAAACTCCTCTGTCATTCTAATTTGCATTCCAAAAGCTCCTGCATTTAAAAACAAAAGTTAAAACCCCCTGGCTTTATCGTGTGCTTTCCTCCATTAAATGTGAGACCTATTGAGAGAATAGAGATACCATGGGAATACCTTAATGATGGGATTTAATTTGCAGTCTGTTACATTTAGACCTTTAAAATGTCTGCTGTCATTTTGTCCCCAGATCTCTAACTCATGTGCTTGAATCTCTGCTTATATTTACAGTGCACAGTCTCTAGGTGTTCACTTTTAGCCTCAGGGACCTCCAAGTGATATACTATTCTAGCAAATAGCCAGTCAATCAATTATAAAAAAATGTATTGTTGTAGTTGTAATGTAACAAATAGAGGAGAGAGAGGATATTATTAAACAAATATTTTCTAATGTTATAGGAGACTTTCAAAGGATCATTCTAGCAAAAGGAGTACAGAGGAAAAAAGAAATAAAGTCATCAGACATCAGCAATCGAACACAAGGAAGAAAACACATGACTGCTAGATAAAACTGTGTTCCTGTTTGTTTAGTAGGAGTACACTACCACAAATAAATCATTCTGTGTTCTGTGTTTATTCCTGTTGTATTCTTAAAGTAAGTAACACAATGAAAAGGCCCTTAAATTCTACTTCAGCTGAGCATTCCATTGCCACCCACAGTCAAAACATAAACAAATAAAAAGGATTTCTGTACAAAGGCCGACGCCATTAAAACTCAATGATGCAATGATGCTCAGAGGACACACACAAGAGAACAGGCTATCAGAGAAAAAGCTTACAAAAATACTTGATATATTCAATGACTGAAATATACACCAACCAATTATCAGCAACCTTGACCTGCAAAGAAGAAAAGTACCATTGATGGAAATTAAAGAAGAAAAAATCCATCACCTTTTTATGAATTTTAGTTTGTTGACTTCAAGTTGTGCTTTACTCAAACTAAATGACAGATTTTTGAGAGATACTATGGGAATGTCTTTACCATGGGCTACTATGAGCTGTTTGTTACACATTCATTCTAAGCGACTTCCAAGCAAGGTAAACATTTAGGGAAAAGGCTTTTTCACCAAAAGATTCCAACAAAAGAGAACAAGACAGGAAAGTAAAGTGTAAAACATTTAAATATTTATATGTTATAAAACATATGTTACGTTAGTCTGATGAAGGGGGTTTCAGGTCAGGTGTTACTGTAAAAGCACCAGTGGATAGTTTCAAGAACCATCATGAAATACATGCAGACTGAAGAAGAGGGTTTCTATAGTTGGGTAACTTCAGTAGTCACTGAGGAAGAACACATGGCTGAATGCAGGTGTTTACTGATGATCAAGCTACAGATGGGTGTGTATGAAATGTAGACTCCCATTCATATTATTATGGTGTCTATATGGCTTCTTTACCTGAATGTTTAGATTATTTCTTATTGTTTGCTGATAAATCTCTATGTAGGTACGAGTTTGTTCCTGTGTTTTCAGTGAGAGTACTGCCAAAATGGCCTTTTTAATGATGTTCTATTATTAATGGAGGTTACTTAAGCATAGGAGTGCAGACATTCTAGCAGGGCAAGATACTCCACTGCCTCCAACATTCAAAGAAAACGAACAAATTAAAAGTGTTCAGTGTTAACAGGGCTAAATGTCTGGGATACTGGTGCCAGGATATGACCCTGCG
Organism: Clupea harengus; assembly: GCF_900700415.2. NCBI lineage: Eukaryota > Metazoa > Chordata > Actinopteri > Clupeiformes > Clupeidae > Clupea > Clupea harengus. Next base: position 2,806,052 of record NC_045177.1, read on the forward strand.
TGTACTTTATCATAACCTATTATTTCATTTCTGTTTAATTGTGATGTTTTCTTCACCAGTACTGAATCACTGATGGTCAGGCTACTGAGGGGTCTGTATGAGACATAGGCACCCATTCATTGGGTCTATGGTGTCTATATGGCTTCTTTACCTGCAGGTTTATAATTTAATGTATGCTGGTGTATGGGTATGTGGATAAAAGTATTTTCCTGTTTGTTTTTGGGACGTTCTACAAAAAAAAGGAAAGTTCTGTGAATTGACTGTTGTGTTCTTAATGTAGGGTACCTAATCATAGGAGTGCAGACATTGCAGTTGAGCAAGATATTCCACTGCCATTCACAGTCAGAGCAAAGCACAAATAAAAAGTCTTCTGAATTAACACACACAAAAACACACAAAACTTTAAGAAAGATTGGAAGCTTATATGCAGGTCTCAAACTCTTTTAATCCTCTGTCCTCATATCAAGTTATAAACTATTATAAAACATACTTGCATTCACACACATAAACACATATGTCTTTATAAATACACACACAAACATACAGTTTCAAAAGCTTTGAGGAAAATTGGAGGGTTTCTTCAGTTTACCAGCCCATCCCACCTACCCCATGACCTTTTAGTTCACACCTCCAACCCACCCCCATATACCCTTCCCTACCAAATCACCTTTCAGTTCACACATCCAGGAATGACCCATCTACCCTCCTTTGTGTTGTCTGCAGGTTGAACCCGACCACGCCCACCTGAGGACCATCACACGTGAACACTGCACATTCCTTCCCATACTCCTTTGTCATTCTAATTTGCATTCCAAAAGTTCCAGCAGCTGATTGGTTAGGCTTGAATCCAAGAAGCTGATGGATCAGACAGAGGATGCACTATATTAACACCACATAGGGGAGACTGAACTCACCATTGTAAGGTAGACACTGGGATGCTCTGGATGGATACTGAACACACCTTCGTAAGATAGGAACTGGGATGCTCTGGATGGATACTGAACTCACCGTTGTAAGGTAGACACTGGGATGCTCTGGGTGGATACTGCATGTGTGTTTTTGTATATTGCAACAACAGTACAACTATATTGTAGTTCTTTGTTTAACAAATCATCCTTATATTGGAGGAATGTTGGACTGGATTTCCTTTTGCAAAACAGAGCTGAATTGACTGGCACTGGGATGCTCTGAAGGAGTAAGTGTGTAATTCTTTGGAAGCGTATTGTAGAAGTGTAAGTCTCCAACAGTTCAACTAAACTGTAGTTCTTTTGTGCATTTTCTTTGAGAAACAGAACTGAAGTCTGAAATGTCAGGACATACTGAAACATCACAACTGCTCATGTCAGTGAAGGAGGAGTTCAAAGAAGAAGAATTTGATGATTTCTTGCAAGACTATCTGTCTTCAATTCGGAAAGTGGAAGAAAAGCCTGGACTGGAAGCTGACTGTAAGACTGAAATATACACATCACCAATCTTGACCCACAAAGAAGATGAGTATTCACCATTGGAAATTAAACAGGAAGAAAAATCTGATTTGAGAGAATATGGTCACGATGACTCTACTCCTGCACGTAAGTTGCTCATTACTTTGTATCATGACAATATGAAATGAATATGACATCATGTTAATATGAAGTGAATATGAAATCAAGTTAATATGAAGTGAACATGAAATCATGTGAATATGAAATCAAGTTAATATGAAGTGAATATGAAATCAATTCAATATGAAATCATGTGAATATGAAATCAAGTTAATATGAAGTGAATATGAAATCAATTCAATATGAAATCATGTTAATATGAAGCTGCAAGGGCACCCAGAGGATGTCTTCCTATTGTAGCTTTCCAACTATCCTTTCGTAACTTAGGGGACCATCTTCACAGTTGGGAGCTGCTAGCGTGTGTTAATATTAACTCATGTTAATATCTGTGAATACTGACTCTGTGAATAAGAAGCTGGACAGGCACCCCAAGGGTTTCTACCTTTTTCTATTATAATTTTACGAGTTCAATTGAGGAGACTTTAACATCAGCTAGATAACTGGTGTGATATTTAAAATAATAATATATTAAAAAAATATTGAATGCCATTGGAACTCATGCATTTATACTGTTATAGGTTATAAAGGTTATATCAAAGTTGATTCGAAAAAAAAAAACCTGGCTTGTGCTTTACTCAATTAAATGTGAGACCTATTATGGGAAAACTTTAATGTTGGGATGTCATTTGCAGTCTTTTAACATTTAAAACATTTAAAATGTCTGATCATTTTGTCTCCAGATCTCTAACTCATGTGCCTGTATCTCTGCCTACATTTACAGTGCTGTCTTGCTGTCAGCAGTCCAACACAAGGAAGAAAAAACATGAATGCTCCCAGTGTTTCAAAACCTTTCCTAAATCTTCCGCTCTTGCAATTCATCAACGAACACACACAGGAGAAAAGCCACATCAATGTTCTCAGTGTGGAAATGCCTATAGCCAAATGTGTAATCTCAAGAGACACCAGAGGATCCACACTCGGGAAAACCCACATCATTGTTCTCAGGTTGGAAAGACCTTTACTGTAATGGGTCTTCTCAAGGAACACCAGATGATCCATACTGAGGAAAAGCCACACCAGGGTTCTCAGTGTGGAAAGACTTTTAAATGTATGTCTTATCTCAAGAGACACCAGAGGATCCACACTGGGGAAAAGCCACATCAGTGTTCTCAGTGTGGCAAGGCCTATCATCGAATGTCTCATCTGAAGACACACCAGAGGATCCACACTGGAGAAAAGCCATATCATTGTTCTCAGTGTGGAAAGACCTTTAGCCGAATGTGTTATCTCAAGGAACACCAGAGGATCCACACTGGGGAGAAGCCACATCAGTGTTCTCAGTGTGGAAATGCCTTTCGCTCAATGTCTAATCTCAATGCACACCAGAGGATCCACACTGGGGAAAAGCCACATCATTGTTCTCAGTGTGGAAAGACCTTTACTGTAATGGGTACTCTCAAGAGACACCAGAGGATCCACACTGGGGAAAAGCCACATCAGTGTTCTCAGTGTGGCAAGGCCTATCATCAAATTTCTCATCTGAAGACACACCAGAGGATCCACACTGGAGAAAAGCCATATCATTGTTCTCAGTGTGGAAAGACCTTTAGCCAAATGTGTTATCTCAAGGAACACCAGAGGATCCACACTGGGGAGAAGCCACATCAGTGTTTTCATTGTGGAAATGCCTTTCGCTCAATGTCTAATCTCAAGGCACACCAGAGGATCCACACTGGGGAAAAGCCACATCATTGTTCTCAGTGTGGAAAGACCTTTACTGTAATGGGTCATCTCAAGAGACACCAGAGGATCCATACTGGGGAAAAGCCATATCATTGTTCTCAGTGTGGAAAGACCTTTACTGTAATGGGTCATCTCAAGAGACACCAGATGATCCATACTGGGGAAAAGCCACACCAGTGTTTTCAGTGTGGGAAGTGCTTTAATACCAAAAGCAATCTCAAGACACATCAGAAAATACATACTAGAGTAGCTCACATCTAACCCCCCCCCCCATCAGATCACGCATACAGCGGAAAAGCCTTATCAGTTTCTTCAGCGTAGGAAGGCCTTTAATAGAATATCTAGTCTCAAGGTACATCAGAAAATACATACTAGAGAAAGACCCCACCAGTGCAGTGCACAAGAAAAGAGACACACTTTTCTTCTTTGCACACTAACATATGATCCAGTCACCTTGACCTGCAAAGAAGAAAAGTAATGTATTGATGGAAATTAAGAAGATTAATAAGTTTGTTGGCTTTAAGTTGTGCTTTACTCAAACAAATTGTCAGATTTTTGAGAGATACTATTGGAATGTCTTTACCATGGGCTACTATGAGCTGACAAGACATAAAAGTAAAATTTAAAACATTTTGATAAGTATTATTTATATGTTATGAAACAGGTTAATCTCATGGGGGTTTAAGGTAAGGTTTTACTCTTAAGGCCCAGTGGAAAGTTTCAAGAACCATCGTGAAATACATGCAGCCTGAAGAAGAGGGTTTCTGTAGCTGGGTAACTTCAGTAGTTACTGAGGAAGAGCAAATGGCTGAATGCAGGTGTTCATTAATCATTGATGATTAGGCTACAGATGGATGTGTATGAAATGTAGGCCCCCATTCATATTATTATGGTGTCTGTGTGACTTAGTTACCTTGGAAACATGGAAGCTTTCTTCAGTTCACACCCCACCTGTCCTCTAATTCCCCATCACCTTTCAGTTCCCAACCCCACCTGTCCTCTCCTTCCCCATCACCTTTCAGTTCCCAACCCCACCTGTCCTCTCCTTCCCCATCACCTTTCAGTTCCCAACCCCACCTGTCCTCTCCTTCCCCATCACCTTTCAGTTCCCAACCCCACCTGTCCTCTCCTTCCCCATCACCTTTCAGTTCCCAACCCCACCTGTCCTCTCCTTCCCCATCACCTTTCAGTTCCCAACCCCACCTGTCCTCTCCTTCCCCATCACCTTTCAGTTCCCAACCCCACCTGTCCTCTCCTTCCCCATCACCTTTCAGTTCACACTCCCATACTACCCTCCCGTGTGGAGTTTCTGCAGGCTGAGCTATGGCCTTGCCCACCTCAGGAGCATCAGAGGTGTAAACAGTGCTCATATGCATGGAGTTCCTGCACATAATCCTTTGTCATTCAAGTTTGTATTCCAAAAAGCTCATCCAGCTCATTGGTTAGATTTTTAATCCAAGAAGCTAATGGGTCAGATAGAAGATGCATTAGATTAACACCGCAGAGTGGAGTCTGAACTCACATTTGTAAGGTGACACTGATGATAAGGTTACTGATGGGTGTGTATGATATGTAGGCTCCCGATCATTATTATGGTGGCTATATGGCCTATTGTCCTGCATGTTTATATTTTGTTTGCTGGTGAAACTCTATGTGGATAAAAGTCTGTTCCTGTTTGTTTAGTAGGAGTACAATCAAAAATAAAGTTATTTTTTATCATTTTCGTGAATTGTGTTTAGTCTGGTTGTATTCTTGAAGTAAGGTACACAATGAAAAAGCCCTTACTATTTATATATATTTAGCATAATATATTATTACTTATATACTATAATATATATAGTGTTTATTCCTGTTGTATTCTTAAAGTAAGGTACACGATGAAAAGATAGGTGATTTCAACATTCAGAAATTGTATTGTATATGTATTGTACCTGGTTTCACTACTAAATATTAGTAACTTCAGAGTAACTTTTTCTTCTCCAAAATCAGTGCCCTACACAATGAATATTGATGAGATGGGTGTAAACACACCTGTGATTGCCCCTCCCCATTGTCACTGCTTATGGCCTGTCTGTCAATGGGCCTGGAATGGCATTGTGGCTCTCTGTCCTCCACAAGCATCAGTCTTGAAAGTCCAAAAGAGTGTAAAAATATGGCCTCTTCAAAAATATGGCCTTTTCAGCTGTAGGTTACTCCATAGATTACAGAAATGATCAGTCCTCATCAGGATGCCAAGCATCAAAACAGTTTCTTTCTGGTAGAAGGCAAAGGTAGACGTCACATGCTTTGTACTTCCATGGGGTTTTAGTTTGCTCTCCCCTATGTATCCTGCAATATGCACAGGTCTTGCAGGTGTTCAGCTCAACCCCACAAACTGGAATGTGAACATGGCTGGCGTTCTTCACAGGAGCCTTTTGTGTCTGAGTCTTCATTGCCATGCCACACAGCTGTTCAATGAGCTCCTCCATGAAAGCCTTGTGTGTCATGCTGTCTTTGTGAATGTTTTGCATGAGTTCTTTGTGGAGAATGGAGGCATTTGTTGCAGCAATATCCAGCAAGTGAAAAAAGAGTTTCCTGTACCACTTCAGAGTTTTGTGCTGCGCTGTGTAGAACTGGTCTGACAAATCCACACCTCCCATGAGGTTGTTGAATTCTACCACAGGTGAGGGGCATGGAAAGCACTGTGAGGACAAGACACCATGTCTGGTTTTCACTCTTCTCATTGTTGTTTCCCCAGTGTAGGCTGCATGGATGGTGGGACAGACAGACACCTCTCGTGTACCCATCCATTTAACATAGAGAAGAGGACCATCCCTTATGTTCCTCTAGGGGGCGTGTTTGTCAGTACATTGACATCACTGCATGGGCACTCCTTTCGGGAATCTCTGTAGGTTCCACAAGCACCAAACTAAGAAGCAAACAAGTCCTTGAAAAGCTTTGGGCTTGTATAGAAATTGTCCATGTACACATGGTATCCAGACCCCAAATACCTTCTGTCAATCAGTGACATGACACAGACATAAGAGAGGTATTGCCCTGTGGGGAAGTTGTTCTTTCCAGTGTACACAGAAAAGTCCACATTGTACCCATTGCTTGAGTCTGCTAGCACAAACAACTTGAAACCCCACTTATTTGGTTTGACCTTCATATACTGCGTCATAGTATGTCCTTTGCAAGCTCATACACAGCAATCTTCCTGTGGGGATGGTAGAATGCCATGTTCATGAGGGGTGTGAGCCGGAACAGTCCGTCGTGTGCTGAGGTTCCCCCCTTGGCATTAGGGATGGGAATTGAGAACCGATTCCTGTTAAGAACCGGTTCCCAGTGGACAGATTCCTTGGAATCATTAGCCAAAGTCCTTTTCGATTCCGCTATCGATATTAATTTTTTTTAAATACATTTTTTTCTCCGATTCCGCTATAGATACTTTTTAAAATAAATATTAATTTTTAGATTTTTTTTTTTTATTATTCCGGTATCATGTAAGTGCCGTTTAGGTATGTACGTGCACGCAGCTTTGGTTTGTTTTAGACTGCAGCCAACATGGCGTCTAGGCAGAGGTGTGGTTATATTTCACGCAAAAAGATGACCACAGGGCCACTTGCAATGCTTGCAAAACGTCTCTTTCGTCAAAGAGGGGAAAAACTACCATTACGCCGAAACATTTGTCCATACGGCATGCAATAACTTTGCAGGAATGTCACGTTTTTGAGCGCTACAGAGTGACGATAACGTTAATGAATCTCAACCAAGCAACAGCAGCGCGGCTAACGTTAGCGCTTCATCTGTTAATATCGAAGGTAAACTCTGACAGTCTATTGTGTTAGTGCTATTGGTTTCATTGTGTAAACCAGCTTTCACTATTTGTTTATGTCAGTTTTATTGTTAGTTCAAGGAGAATACACTTAAAAAAAAACAGCACTGTAATTGGCAAGTTCAAATATTATTTAGCACAGCGGTTCTCAAACTCTGGTATATCAAAGACCCCTAAACTGCCACAAATTAGACCAGGGAGGGATCCCTATTTGATAAGATTATTTTCCAGGCTCCCCCATCTGATTTTTGAGTTTAGATGTTTTATTACAAAAATTGTATGTAACCCATTACCAAATCAGTCATACATTCTGTTTCTTATGGTTGGAAATATGGTCAAAACAACCCCCTAGCACCCCATCAAGGAAAAGGGTCCCTAGGCTATGGGTCTCTGCAGGGGCGGTTTTAGGCACGGGCGAACCGGGCAGCCGCCCGGGGCGGCACTTTTTCATAAGACGTGGGGGGCGGCAGGAGCACTTAAAAAAAATCATCTGGGCCGCAAAGCGGTTTTCTATTATCTATTATATCACTGTGTGTGGAATTGGCAAATTGGCGCCCCCTGCAGCTGCAGGCGCCTCCGCTCGCTAAGAAGGTGCCGTAGACAGATTCTGAGTGAGAAGGGAGAAGGGGGAAGGGGAGGGGGGGCGGGGGACAGTTCACCTCTGGGTCTCCCAAATGGAACGGACAAGGGGGGGAACGGGGGATCCACTGTCACACCTCGACTTTCTTCCAAATAACGCACATTCATAACATTATAATTACAGGCCTATGATTCCTGCACGTTTTCGTTTTTCTGAATTGTGTGAAATGGCTAATACAAATAGGTAATACAGAACGATTATGTGGTCACCAAGGGCAAGGTGAATTGGTGGAAGGAGACCACTGACTGCTTCAACTTATCCAACTGGTGAAGGTAGTAGTTAGCAGAGTATAGATAGATAGATAGAAAGATAGATAGATACTTTAATTATGCCAAGGGAAATTGAATACATCCAGTGTGTTGTGCCATGACAGAGGTTTACTGAACGCCCCATCATACTGCCCCAATGTTAAATGTATGGAGACATTTAGTCACTTTTGACCGAAGACACAACAAGTGTTATTGTGCTGTAAAATGATTTTCATGATGATTTTTTTTTTCATGTATATTGCAAATGTGTGCTGTTAAATTGTTAAATACAAAAAATAGATGTGGATTTGGATGCGTTCTATTTATGTTGAAATATTTTGTGAATTTCCCTTATTTTGAATAAAACCGAGTGGTACAACATTGTTAACTAGCTGCAAATGATACAGTACATAAAGCATTATCAACGTTTATGTCAGGCCAGCCAATTCTGACCTGAACCACAACAAGTGTAACAGTTGTTGTTGCTGCTGTTGTTGTTGTTGTTGCTGCTGCTGTTGTTGTTGATGTTGTTATTGTAATATGTTTTTCTTTCTATAATCTGATGTGATTGTCATACACATGCTACTGTTTTATGTAAAATGCTTTATATATCACTCTTGTATTCAATTTTTTCCAAATATGTTTTGGCAGTCAGTCGAGAATCTGTGTGCATAGAGTGCTGCTTGGGAGTACAAAGGTGTTGGGGATTGGTGTCTTCAGTTTGGGGATCCTACTAGTTGAGTATTGGTGAACAAATCTGAGGCACTCAGGAGGGTAATACGTTCAGAACGCCTTTAATATCTCTTGGCTGTTTAGTCAAAGTAACAATAAAAAAACATGCTTATGTGTTTCAGTCATAAGAACCTTCATAAGGGCAAGTCAAAATGGCTGCCTTTGGGCTGTTTCTTAGATGTTAACAAGTAGTCACATGACTAGTATGGACAGGTAAGTAGTCACATAATTAATGTAGCCAGCTCAAGTCACATGACAGATCACATCCAAACACACACACACTATCAGAATCATCTTAATGTCTTACTTATGGCTAACATCATGTTCTGTCCTTCCTGTATGTACCAGTTTGCCCTGATGTAAGTCACTTTGGACAAAAGTGTCTGCCAAGGGCCTTGAACTTAAACTAAACTATGAAAAGATGAAGGTGCTCTTTCTCATGTACGCAATGTGTGTTTGCCTAGAGCAACACAACACCCAGGACCAACACTATACATGGTTAGAGAAAGATGTGTGTGTGTGTGTGTGTGTGTGTGTGTGTGTGTGTGTGTGCTGGCAGAGAGAGACCAGAAACAACTATTTAAATACATAAACAACAAATACAGACAATAACAAATACAAACAACAAAGTCCTGTTTGAAAGCTGCAGTAACTCAGGAAAATACAGTATACAATACAAATGTATTATTGCACATTAAACATTAGAAACCTCAATCAATAATCAATGAAGTACCAATATACCAATCAGACAATATACCAATATGTATATAACGAACAAAATAGCAATCCATTTATAAATGACATTTTAGCATTGAGTCATCTCTGAATGATATCAGTCTAAATATATAATGCAAATAAAGAAATAAAAAAGTTCCCAAAGCAACAAAGCCTGGTTGTGTCCGTGCCTTCAGTCCTCAAACTCCCAGATCTTTACTCATTAGCAGACACGTAACACTCAGGGTGTTTACACCACACAGCACTACTCTTCAGCAGACACGTAACCCTGAGGGTGTTACACCACACAGCAATACCTTTCAGCAGACACGTAACCCTGAGGGTGTTACACCACACAGCAATACCCTTCAGCAGACACGCAATCCTGAGGGTGTTACACCACACAGCACTACTCTTCAGCAGACACGTAACCCTGAGGGTGTTACACCACACAGCCGTTAGAGGTCTAGTCCAAATGAGGAGGCGTGGCCACCAGCACTACTGTTCAGCAGAGTAGCAGTGGTGCGTTCACTACCACACAGCTCTGTGGAACCTCACTGGGGGGCAATGACTAAAAAAAATGAACAGCTCTGTGTAACCTGAGTGTGTCTCTGCTGCTCATTTCAGTAGAGTAGGAATGGTGCGTTCACTACCACTTCCGCTCTGTGTAACCTGAGTGTGTGTCTGCTGCTAGTTTCAGTAGAGTAGGAATGGTGCATTCACTACCACTTCCGCTCTGTGTAACCTGAGTGTGTATCTGCTGCCAGAACTCAGGAGCACATATGGGGGAAATAAGGATTGTCTCTGTATCTCCACTCTGTTGTTCCCAGCTTAGTGAACTACAGGCAGGAGGCAGGATCACACCAGCAGGGCATCTCAATTCTCATGAACTCCTGTACTGTGTGGTTTGGTTACATCATAATTTCATCATGATGGTACCCCTGATTAACTACATAATTTCATCATGATGGTACCCCTAATTAACTACATAATTTCATCATGATGGTGTAAGATAAATTTGAATTATCAAATTTATCTAATCATATCACATTTAACCAAATGTATCAATGAAGTATAATCACAAGAAAAGGGCAGTCTGCCAACAAGTCAGAAAAACAGCAAGTAACATCTGCAGGGGAAATGTAAAGAGTCAGACAGGAGAAAGCAAGTTAAAACAAAGGCCCGGAAGAGGAGAGAAGCATATAAATCTTAGGTGGTCAAGGCTGGGGCACAGACAAAAATGTCCAGACATACATGTCAGCAGATTAAAAGCAGAAGTTAATCATGTGTTATAACAAAGTGCCGAGTGGAAGACAGTGTATGTGGGAGGTGCAGGGGGCCAGAAGTGACATCACAGAATTAGGCCTTAAAAGTGGGAGCATCCTCTGTTTAGACTCTAGAATTCACATTCTCCGGCTTGCTTGACTGTACTTGACTGTCTGTTGGGCAAGTTGTATTGTGTCGTTACCTACCAGTAAAACTCAACCTTGTTACAACAAATTGCTTCGTATGGTGGTTCCTCTCCGAAACAACACGCAGTGTATTTTATCTCTAACAATTAGTGACCCGACGCTGAGCTGAGGAGAGGTGGACCAGCCAAACCCTCACCTGGAGCCCGAGGCTCAGAGTGGGGCTTCAAGATCTTTGGCGGCAGACAAAAAGCAGGCCTGCGAGAAAAATAAGGTGAGGACAAACCTATTTCATTGAATTGTCCATAGATTAGAATATTGATTAGTTAGTTTTTGTCTGTCAACTTGGATCTTGAAGGAAGCAGCAAGTGCGAGTGGATGGTGGATAGTGATACAAATCCACAAAGCCTTTGTGAATTGTCAGTTTTAAATAAGAAAAAGCATTAGTAGGTACTGTAAAAGGCCTGACTACCTAAACATTAGGTTTAGAGGGAGGAGGGAGATTAGTAGGTCTGCATAATAGACCTGACTACCTAAACATTAGGTTTAGAGGGAAGAGTGAGAGATTAGTACGGACTGCGTAACAGACCAGAGTTCCTAAACGGGGGGTGAGCATGGTTGACCCTTCCGCGTAGCAACTGAAGTAGATAATCGAAGTAGTGTCTGAGCTCGTTAGCCTACTCTTGACCTACAATTTAGCCTACATCCCAGATGTGCTCACCCTCTGGGTTAGAGGTAAAGGATAAGCGTGTAACGCGACCAAGCACGGTTAGCGCGTGTAAAGCGAGTAGCGCAAATTTTTCAAATGTAAATAGGGCAAAGGCGTGTAAATAGGATAAAGGAGGGTAGAATTGAGTGCAGAGAGACACACAGCTGGCACTGCGCCACGCACAGTTCTGTGTATGAATCAGGAGGAAGTTTGAATTTTCAGACACCCGACTCCTGTCTTTATACAGAACTATAGGACAGAAGTGAATATTTGTAAGAGATAGTCTTTCAAAAGATAAGTGACTTGCAAATAAATAATAGAAGTAATACCCACAACTGTTGTGTTCAGCAAAAGTGTCAAATTAAGATCAGAAGTACTCAGATGATAGATTAAATCAGTGATATAGCACTGATTTAACACTGATATAACACACCTTTGTTACGTCTGAATGGGTAAGCTTTCGGTGGATGCAAGAATCCAACAAAAATAAGCCGGATTAGTGGATCATTCAGACGAACTCAGTGTGTTTAGTAAAACCTTGTTTGTGTAACTGCAATTCCCTTCGGTGGGCTCATGAACCCCTTGGCCGTACAGGAAACTGTATTAATAAGGCACCGGATTGGCGAGGAGTGATAAAAGCAGACAAGGTTCAGAAAACAATTTAAAAAAAAAAAAAAAAAAAAAAAAAAGAAAGAGAGAAAAGAAAATAGGGGGGAAGGGATGAGGCCTAATTGATTATAAAGGTCTAGTTCTGATCAAAAAAGTTTCTATAACAGGTTTTAATTGGTTATAAGGGCCTGTTTCTGATAAAAACACAACTGTGGGACAAGCATCTATATTTAGTCAACCATAGATGAACATAGAGGAGTTAGAGAGGGAGTTAGAGTTAGAGAATAAAACTCCAACAGCTATCAGGGGTGATTACAGAATAATAGCACCCAAGAGCCGTTGGTGGTTGGATACATTGTTAACTTACCCAGGCAAAACAGGGGCTGAGATAATAAGAAAACACGTAGTAGTGGTTGGAGCGAGTGCAGGGTACCTAAGAAGTCACTGCCCATATCAGGAGGAAAACATATTGGAGTGGTTATCCTCGTTTGAGAATCGTCTGATCAATCCACGATATTTATTAGGATTATTTGACACAGTCTACGAAAAATCATTTCTCCCTCCAAAACAGGGAGGGAAAAAACACGAAGTGGACAGTAAAACTAAAAGAGTTCTATTACTGGCTCCACGACGACCCCATATCTTTTGGAAACGCAGTTTGGGCGCCCGTAGAGAAAAGACAGAAAAAAGGGAGACCAGAAATTTGGTATGAGAAGATTCAGATAACTGTAATACCCCTCTGGGAGCGTAAAACGTGGGGAGACGGTGATATTTGGTTCCCACCACCACAAGTGAGGGGACACATAAATTTAAACAGTTTACAAATCAATGGTGAGAAACCTAGATTCGCAGAAATCACAGAGAGAATACTAGGGGGCATTATAGTAGGTTGGGACCTGATAAATCCAGTAATTAACCCTAGACTTGCGTTGGCAGTAACCAAGGAAGTGTAGCCAGTGCAGGTTGAGTTATGGCAGACCAAGCAAACCGAGAGCAGGGTCAGCAGGTCAATTGGTGCTGGACATTAAAGAGCATTTTGACAAAAACAATGCAAAGGCGGTTGCAAAAGACAAAATCAGGAACTTAGAAAAGCTAATAAAAGATTGGATTAAGAGGGATGGTACCCGAAGCAGACAAACCTGTTCCAACCAGAGAAGATTGTGTAATGTTGAGACAGCGTTCAACAGATGAGATGGAACAGAAAAAGAGGAAGATAGATGAGAAAAACTTCCTCCAGTCGAAAAGACATGCCCGAGATGACTGGAGTGATGAGAATATATTTAGAGACGAAATAATGGGGATGATCATGAAAGGGGCGATAATGGCAAACAAAAGAAAGAGACAAAATTCAGTGGAGAAGGGAGAAAAGACACAGATCGAAAATGAACCAGAAAAAAGAGGAAAGAATATGGACGAAAGTAGGGAGACAGAAAACACACTGTATCTACCTCTACCTGTGGCTACAGCCAGCGCGCCCCCACCATATAATGGGTTCAGCCGCAGGGACTTGGTAACACAAGCACCTATGGTGGTAATTCCTGCACAAAGATTAGAGATAATTGACGAAGAGATGGAAGGTGTGTCCAACCTAGTGAAAATGAAAACAGAATACATTGCAGATGGGGTAGACAGACTTGCAGAATGTACACACGCTTTAACGAAAATGGTGGCAAACACTGCACATTTGGTAACTGTAACTGGACAAGGGAGTGAACTGCGTTTAGCATCTGATTTAGCCCGCACACATGACCAATGTGTGAGCACAAATGGCCTGGTGCAAGGCCTCATAGACAACATCAATGAAAGAATAGAGGAGGTAGACTCAAAGGAATCAGATACTGAAGAAGGCATGATCAGGGAGAATAGAGGGGCTGACAGGGCTGAGCGCACTGACCCCCCAGAATATGCCACATATATGTCATCGCATGATTTTGTACAGAGTGAGGGATTCAACAAGTCTAGAGAGGAGAGAGAAAGTGAGGAGAGGCAGAGAAAGGGAGCAGACAGAAAGAGAAGTTCACCGCGCAGTGAGAGCAGAAGGGTGGGGGCCGAGAGTTCACCACAGTTCACTGCTCAGACAGAGTGAAAAGGTGGGGGCCAAGAGTCCACACACACTTCCCTGCTCCAACGGAGCAGAGAAGGGGGGGGCTAGGCACAAAGACACACACACGCGTCCGGTTCAGACTATCACAGACAACACATCAAGACATGCAGGGCTATCCATTCTTCAGTATCCAAAGGAATTGTATGATCAGGGGCAACCAATGTATACCCCACCTATATACACTTCTACCCCAGCAGTGAGGGATAGGAAAGGAGATCTAGATGAAGTTACTATAAGGAAAAAGACTAGTGGCTGGTGATGTGATGAGAGGACAGAGAAGGCAACACTGGGAACCAGAAGATACGGACACAGAAGAGAGTAGTGAGGAGGAATATGAAATGAGAAACTCCCAGTGAAGCTAGATCAAGCACACATGCATCAGATGAGAACAGGTAGAAGCTTGTACAAAAGGTACAAAGGTGAAGATGAACCCATGTGTGTCACACAAGTTCACAGGTTCCAACAGGGATGTATCCTTTAATAGCAACAGGCCAGAACCAGAGAAAATATGTGCCATGGGGTAGGACAGATCTTGAGGCACTAATCAAACGCTTGCCACCAATAGCCAATGGTGCAGCTTCCTGGATCACCACATTTGAGAGAGAGACTTGTCAGGATCAGTTAGCTCTGGCAGACATACGCACAATACTGATAAAAGTCCACGCGGATAGGGCTCTATTGGAGGCAGAGAGAGTAGCCAAGAGTGAGGGGAGACCTGAGGACGAACATTTTAATGCATATCGTAACCGGATATGGGGGTCCCTGAGACGAAGCTATCCGACAGCCTATACGGTTGACGCATTAACCAGCCTGCAGATAAAAGAGAGTGAGAACACCCATGAGTACCTGGTGAGGGCGTGGGAGATGTGGGAAAAAGGAACCGGGGAAAGACCAGACAATTCAGCACTGGCACAAATACATTTCAGGAAAGGGGTGGTAGAAGGGCTGCCACAACCAGTTCAAAATAAATTAAAAGACACAGTGGGACTGGATGTGTTGCCACAGAACGTATGGGTGCAACACGTGGAGCATGGATTGAAGCGTCATAGGAAGGCAGAGAAAGATAAGAAAGAGAGCCAGGGAAACAAAACCGGTGACAAGCTTGTGGAACAACTCACAAAAGCGGTGGAACAAGCAACTATCAAGGCAGCAGCGCAGGCCATTCTGGCACCAGCACCAAGTGTGATGGCTCCCGCTTTAACACCCGCGGCCCCACCACCACTCAGTAACAAACCACCAGTGCAATATGCATCCCAGCCACTGCCAATGCAATCATACCCACGAAGAGATGTAAGTCAGATCCGATGCTATACTTGTGGGTTCTATGGGCATTATGCACGACAGTGTGGCGCAGTGGCGCCTTCCTACCCACACAACCCACAATATGGGGAACAGGGGCCAGCACATGGGCCACCTATGCCACAGAACCGTGGAAGAGGTAGCAATGGAGGAGGGTATAGGGCATCACAAGGAGGCAGAGGCCGAGGGAACCAGAATAGAGGGGGATGGCAACAGGGACCGAATATGCAGGGAGTGAGTGCAGGACCCGTACCTGATGGATACGACGAATGGGCGTACCATAATGGGGACGGTTACTGACGAGGCCCACGAGAACCCCACCCCCGAATGAGCCCACCCTGGTCCCCTCCCATGATAACGGGTTTAATTGGCAATGAAAAAGTTGAATTCATGATTGATACAGGTGCTGCAGCAACTACACTGACCAAAAGACCAGGAGGGGTTGAATTATCGGGAAAAACATTAAACACAATAGGGTTCTCGGGGATACAAGAAAAACAACCATACACACAACCAATAACGATTCGTTTCGGAAACCAAACAGTAGTAGAGCCCGTCATCATAGCACCTAATTGCCCAGTGAACTTATTAGCTCGAGACATACTCTCAAAGATGGGAGTCAAAATTTTATGCTCACCAGACGGATTGGAAATACAGTGGCCTGGACAACCTAGAATAGAGCGAACACACGGTCAGTACATCCTGATTGAGGCCTCAGAACAAAAAGATAACACAGTAAACGTATACTGGTCCAGGATCACACATTTCTGTGTGCCCAGGGCTTCTACGTCAATACTACGAATGGAAAAAGAAAATGAACACAGATTTAACATACCATGAACCGGCCGACCCGTTCCACATGACCTATTATTATGCGGCAGATTCAGATTTAGAATATGACAATCGCTGGGAAAAACTGAGAGAAGGACAGAGTGAAGAGATACACACAACACACATAGTGGTTGGGCCAGAGGGCATAGCAGCAGAGGTAGACCTCACCCCAGAACAAAGAGAGTGGGTTCCGGAAAAGGAACAATACCATCCACACATAACTTTAGCAATGACTGGAGAACATGAGGCAGCTAGTCTGGGGGATATGATGGCAAGAGCCAATCAGGCAGTTTACGTGGAAATTGAAGATTTGGTGGAAGTTTCAAAAGATGGACAGTTCCGGAGGTTCACTATAGACGCATGGGACATGGCCAAACTTGAAAAGGTAGAAAAACCACGTGACATAGCAGGATTCAACACTAACCACGGTGGGGCAGAGACTAGCTGAGGTACCAACTAGCCTGTGGACAACACACCAGAATGATGTAGGGAGAATCGAGGGATGTGCCACCCTGATACTGAAACCAGAAATCACCAAACCTGTGTGGCGGCCACAGTATCCATTAAAAGCTGAACAAGAACAGGGTATAGCAGACAGTAGAAGGATTGCTAAAAGTAGGAGTGCTAAGGCCAGCTCCAGAAGCAAGGTGGAACACACCGATCCTACCTGTGCCGAAGGCAGGCAACAAAGGATGGAGAATGGTACACGATTTAAGGGCCATAAATGATGCAACAACCCTATCACTGCCAGTACCAGACCCCTATGTAGCCTTGCGGGCCATAAATCCTGAACACAAGTTTTTTAGTGTGATTGACCTGGCTAACGCATTTTTCTGTTTACCTTTAGCAGAGGAGTGCCAAGAGTGGTTTGCATTTACGTACCGGGGAAAGAATACACATACAACCGACTGCCCCAAGGTTACAAGGACAGCCCAGGGCTGTTCAATTTGGCACTTAACCAGATCTTAAAGACCATTCAGCTTGCAGAAGGCGTGGTGCTGATCCAATATGTGGATGACTGCCTCATTGCGGCGAGAACGGCGGAGGAGTCATTACACGCTACAAAACAACTTGACAACCCTAGCGGACGCGGGGTTCAAGGTCAAGCGAGAGAAATGCCAGATAACATGAAGTTCAGTCGAATTCCTAGGAAGAGTAGTAGGAAAGAATGGAACAGCCATGTCAGAGCAGCATAGAAGCGCCATACTACAGTATGGACAGCCAAGAACAGTACAAGACATGCTAGGATTTCTAGGACTATGTGGGTATGGCCGGACTTACGTTCCTGACTATGTGCAATTGACCCTCCCTCTCAGAGAAATGGTAACAGAGGTGGGTCACAGAGCATTAAAAGATGAACTAAAATGGACAGTGCAAGAAATCGAGTGTTCCAGGCGTAAAGACAGCACTGAGTGCTGCCACACACCTGGCGAGCCCGAACTACAACATAGATTTTAATCTAGACGTAGCAGAGACCGATGGAACAGTGAATGCAGTACTATACCAAAAAGAGAGAGGAAGAGAGACGGGTGCTGTCTTATTACAGCTGCAAACTAGACTCAGTGGAAAGTGGGAAACCCACGTGCGTCAAATTTCTGGGCTGCAATTGCAAAAGCAATCGAAAAAACGGCACATATAGTACTATGTCACCCATTGGTAGTCCACACCGATCACAGTGTAACCGCACTACTGGCGTCAATGTGTTCAGCTTCTCGGCAACCAATGCAAATAAAATTGAGGACGCACTGAAAAGAGCCAATGTAGTGTTTAAAGCCCCAAAGAGCAATTACGCAAATATGGCTAAAGGGATAAATGGGGGAAATTGCAAGCAACATGACTGTGTAGCCCGAGTGAAAAAAGACAGCAAATTGAGGGATGGGTTGTTTTCTGAACCATAGAGACACCAGATTGGCGAATTGTTCACTGATGGGAGCTCATATAAGGAGAAAACGGAAACAGGCAGGATACGCGGTAATAGAGTGGAAAAAAGGGGAAGCCAGAAACCTTGAAAGCGGAAGAAATACCCCAACCAGCGTCAGCTCAGTCAGCGAAAATAATAGCCATCACAGAGGCCCTTAAAATGAGCAAGACAAGCGAGTAAACATATACACAGGACTCAGCGTATGGTTTCAGCGCTGTGCATTTTGATGGACCTCGAGTGGTTGAGGAGGAAATTTTTAACAGCAGCAGGGACTCCTGTAAAAATGTAAAAACTCCTGAAAGAACTGATAGCGGCAGTACAAGTACCCCGAGAGGTTGCAGTGGTAAAAGTAGCTGGTCACACCAAAGGGACAGATAAGGAAGCAAGGGGAAATGCTGCAGCAGACAAGGCGGCGAACCAGCATCGGGATACGAGGAAGCAGGGCAATTTGTGACCCTTCGATCCGGAAAAATAGCACAAGAACAGAATAAGGGAACAGGTGAGACAACAGAAAAAAACAAGCGAGCTCTCTCAGACTGAGGAGGCTGAGGCCACTCCACTGTCAGAGATACACTGAGCCTTAAGCTACTAGAAATAGTGGAAATACAGGAAGCATCTAGTCCTCAAGAAGTAAGAGATTGGATAACTTATGGGCAATAAGACAGACGCACAAGCAAAACGGAAAGGTACATCACATATGGAGGTCGATAGGGGACAAGTAGTGGCTCCTCGAACCTTACTACCTGTGATTTTCAAAGAGACCCACGGAAGCACTCATGTGTCAGTGGCAAAAAATGTACAAACAAATAAGGCGACAGTGGTGGTGTCCAAAACTCAGAGAACACATTGAAAATTACCGAAGCGAATGCACCACGTTGTAACAAAATGAATACAAAACGAACACTGCCCCACCCACTGCTAAAGTTTCCTGTTCCCTCTGCACCGTGGAGTGAAATCTGCATTGACTATACAGACATGGGGTTAGGCTGGCGGACAAAGGAGGGTTATCGCTACCTACTCGTGGCTGTAGACAGATACAGCAGATGGATAGAAGCAATACCAACGAAAAAAGAAGATGCAGAGTCTGTAGTGAAATGGCTAACAAAAGATTTGATACCTAGGTATGGGGTGCCAGCAAAAATCTGCTCCGACAATGGGAGCCATTTAAAAAATGAACACCTTCGACGGTAGAACGAACCATGGGGATTGAGCACCGGTTGGGAGTGTATACCACCCAGAGAGTCAAGGCATAGTGGAGAGGGCTAATCGAACCATAAAAAAACAAACTGGCAAAAGCATTGGCAGGCACACAGATGAAATGGACAGAGGCATTACCTCTAGTCCTACTGTCAATGAGGCAGGAAACGGCAACAGAAACCAACCTCTCCCCTCATGAGATACTGACGGGGAGGGCCATGCCTGGTCCTAGAGAGGACCTAGATGGGTAGATCAGAATGAGCCAGGAGACACAGAACTGTCCGAATATATGAAGTATTGGGGCAGATGATTGACTTGATATCCCAGCAGGTACAGATTGGAGGAGAGGAGGAAGACCAAGGCTGTTTGAGACCACTTCCAGTGACCGTAGGAGACCAGGTCTACATCAAGGTAAAGGGTCGACCACACTGGTCGGAGCCAAAGTGGACTGGTCCACACAAGGTAACAGTGGTCTTGGACAGATCAGTGAAAGTGGACAAAGAAGGAGACAGTAACTGGCATCATTTTTCCCATTGTGCATTGGTAAAAACTGGAAAGAATGGGAACTGTTTCTGATAGTCATGATATCTCTGTACATGACTAACGTGGCACCACAGCCTCCAGACCTGTTGCCAGGGATGGAGTACAGGCCAGGGGTGACAGGAAGTGGGAGTCTGGACCCCTGTGGTGCAAAAGTAATTTTTGAAACGTTGTCAAGACAAAAGGAAAATGTGTTTCAATTCGACTTATGCGATGTAATAGACTGCGAGGGAGATGGGAAGGCATGGAAGGGATATGATGTGTATGCCTGTGTGTTTACTTATGGGTATCCAAGGACGACATCGGGGAATTGGTGTTATTCGTGGACTCAGTATATTTTCTGGTGGACTGGTGCAAGCCCCCTAAAGTCAATTGCCCCTAGAAAATACACGGACCAATGGTATTTCAAACAAAAGATCTTGTTAAAAAGAGGTAGTTTAGCAGTACACCTTTCAGGAGGAGTAAATCCCCTGATTATGACTATGGAGGCAGGACTGAAAAACCCCTGGAACATGGAGGGGTGGCATGCTAAGACATGCACAGGAGGGACAGGCAGGGCCCATGGAGTAGGAGACATATTGTACTTTGGAGTAGGAGTGGATGTAAGAGGGAAAGACCCAAAAGGCTTAATACGCATAAATTATGTAAATCAACCCGAAGATGTAGTGAATAAACCCACCTCAGCCCCGGCTGTAGTGCAAAAACTAGATGCAGACAAAATCACCTACCAGCAGACACTGGCAGTAGAAACTGGGTTCAAAGATAGTAACTCCTGGATAGATAGAATGGTGCAGATAATCCACCAAGTTCAGACTGGAGACTGTCTTATCTGTGCAAAAGCCAGACCAGCTCTCATCATGGGACCAACAGCTTTTGAGAATGGGAAGATAGACGGGGAATCAGGAAAAGGTGTTGCATGCCTGATAGAATTAATGTCAGCAGAGAATCCAAACGCTACATGCAAACCATGGGAAACTATTTTCCCAATGGCCCCACCAAATGTAGGTCCACCTATATTCAAAATAGGTGACCTGGGGAATCTGACATGTTTTAGAAACAAAAACCCAGCAAACCAGGTATATTTGACAGGGGAAATCCCAATACGAGGCCCAGGAACCCCATGTGGAAATATAATGGATGTAACTAACACTCCAGTCGCTAGCAAATTGACCATCACCAGAGCGGATGTGTGGTGGTATTGTGGGGGGAAAAGACTGTATAATTACCTTCCTGTCAATTGGAGGGGAATGTGTGTTTTGGTATCTTTGAACTCTCCCATCTACATAGCATCCGCTGGTGAAATGTGGAAACAAAACTCATCAGGCTTAAGGAGGAGACGGAGTACATTGATGGAGAAAGAAGGGGAGAGAAACAGAGATGGGGTATGGATTGATGCAATTGGGCAAGCCAGAAACAAACCAGATGAATTCAAATTGGCAGATGAAGTGGCAGCAGGATGGGAATCATTTCCCCTATTTTCAGCAATATTTCCCATAACAGTGAATAAAAATGTAAACAGGATTAACCTAGTGCATTACAATGTACAGAGATTGGCCAACCTAACCAGAGATGCCATAGACGCAATCCACGAACAACTTTCTCAGACCTCGCTTATGGCATTGCAGAATCGCATTGCCGTAGACATGCTGCTAGCTGAGAAAGGGGGGGTATGTGTAATGTTTGGAGATACCTGTTGTACTGCCATTGCTAACAATACTGCACCCGATGGGAAACTAACCGGGAGTCTGAGTAAATTGAAGGCCCTAGCTAACGAAATGAAAGAACAGTCTGGAATAAAAAATCCTCTGGTAGATTGGTTAAATGAGAAGTTTGGAAGATGGGGAGCGTTCTTGGGACAAGTATTTTTAGGAGTAGCAGTAGGGGGTGCCATACTGACCACCTGTGGATGTTGTTGCATTCCATGTATGAGAACTCTAGCTACTCGCACCATAGAAAGAGCAATTAATGGAAAAGATGAGATCCCAGACGCACCACCTAAGTACCAGGCAGCACAAATGGAGACTCTCCCATTCGGAGCGGTAGGTAGAGTAGGGAACACATGGGAGGCGACACTGTTTATTTCCCCAACAGAAAAGGAGGATGGAGATGGACAAGGGGAGACAGATGAACCCACGGAGAGTAAGGATGACACTAAGATGACTGGGGATGACATGGTATGGATAAAACCTGAAGGCCCGTACACACCTGATTGCCCAATAGGCAACCCCTACTGTAAGTATGGATATGGCAGGGGAGCCGGCTGGATGTGCTGGGAATGGGCAGAAATTCACAACAAAGAGATGGCCAAATTGCAGAGGTTAGCGGTGTTAGTAAATGAGGATTGGGCAATTTGCAGACCTGATGATGATGATGATGATAATGATGATGATGGGGATGGGATACCTCTTGGCCTTATGACACCGGGGAGAGCAGCTGTGGTGGCTCAAATGTTGAGTCACCACAAAAAGACATTGAATGAATTGTTTAACCAAGGAGGGGAAGATGTGGTTGATGAGAATCTGTTTCAGGAAGGAGTGTGGTGGAAGAGTGGTGATCCGAGGGAGGTGATTTGCGACCAGTGTTTGGACGCTCAAGCAGATTGGTTCGACTACTTGGAAGATGAATACTGGAGAGAACCCCAAGAGGCAGAAAGAGAGAGTAGACAGCAGGAAAGTCAGTTGTGAGAGTAGGGGGGTGAAGAAGAAAAAAAAAAAAATGAATGATGATTTTTTGCTGAAATGTGCATGCTCATAATGCTATTGTGCCAGGATTTTAGTATAAAATGGTGTACTATTGCATTTTGTATTTTTTAGTTTTACAAAAAGTTGATTATAGTATAAAAAATGTAACCTAATAGTTAATTTTAGTATAAGACTAACCGTTTGAAGTACTTACTATTATAGCTTACTTTTATTAGTTTAGACACTGTTTAGGCACTGAAAGGTTTCGCTCTGAGGGTGACCTCTAAGAGAAAAGCACTGGCAGTCTCACCAAGCCATGGGGGGCGGATGACCTGAGAGGGGGGCAGGCATCCCGGTGACAGAGTAGAGCCTGGAGGTGTAATATTGCTTATGCTGTGCTAGAATGCTAAAGGAGGGTGATTGATAGAATTGTGTAAAGTAAAACGAAAACCCATCCTGAACATGTAACCTGGCTTCTTAGTGGCTTATGCTTGGAGAAATTGTTGACCTCATAAATGAGGTCAAAGGAGGGAAATGTAAGATACATTTGAATTATCAAATTTATCTAATCATATCACATTTAACCAAATGTATCAATGAAGTATAATCACAATAAAAGGGCAGTCTGCCAACAAGTCAGAAAAACAGCAAGTAACATCTGCAGGGGAAATGTAAAGAGTCAGACAGGAGAAAGCAAGTTAAAACAAAGGCCCGGAAGAGGAGAGAAGCATATAAATCTTAGGTGGTCAAGGCTGGGGCACAGACAAAAATGTCCAGACATACATGTCAGCAGATTAAAAGCAGAAGTTAATCATGTGTTATAACAAAGTGCCGAGTGGAAGACAGTGTATGTGGGAGGTGCAGGGGGCCAGAAGCGACATCACAGAATTAGGCCTTAAAAGTGGGAGCATCCTCTGTTTAGACTCTAGAATTCACATTCTCCGGCTTGCTTGACTGTACTTGACTGTCTGTTGGGCAAGTTGTATTGTGTCGTTACCTACCAGTAAAACTCAACCTTGTTACAACAAATTGCTTCATATGGTGGTTCCTCTCCGAAACAACACGCAGTGTATTTTTTCCTAACAATGGTAACCCTGGTTAACTACATAATTTCATCATGATAGTAACCTTAATTAACCACATAATTCCACCATTATAGTACCCTTGGTTAGTTGTGTCTGCTGTGGTCATTAACCTCCACATTAACCTGCTGTGAGGAACAGACACACACTCTGCTACATGCCTCCACAGGTGCACAGACACAGACACAGACACAGACACACACACACACACACACACACACACACACACACAGGTCACTGTCCGAGGTGCATTTGAGCATACACACTGTCTGCCTGCTGTGGGTCAGTGTGGTGTGTGGACTCTCACTTCCCCGTACTCAACCGACTCCTCTGGCCTGTGACTCTCAGTTGGGCCCCGTCGCTTACTGAAGGCAGACACCTCAGCATACTCCAACTCATACGCCTCAGCTGGGGAGAGTGGGAGAGGGAGAGGGAGGGAGGGAAGGAGGGAAGGAGGGAGAGAGAAAGAGATTGCTGTATGTGAATTACAGACAATGATGGACCATGACAGTAATTGTTTATAAAATGACTGAATTAGGTGCAGGTTTATACAAGTGAACTATCATGCAGTCATAATACCTCACAGCATTAGATAATATTAGTTACTCTTGTTCCTGTATGATGGAAGGGATTCTGCCATGATGAATGTGCAAATATCATGATAACATATTTATTAAGTATTGTTCATCCCTGCGTAGAGCCATGATAACATATTTACTTAAACAGGCTCAGACCACAAATGAAGGCTACAGATTAAATAATAACGGAATATGCTGACCACAAAGCGCATCTGTGTGATGACACGTTTGTGTAGACAGTAGCTAGTTTAATTTGACAATCAAACGTTACATTTCATTTAATTCCAGAAAAGAATGGATCTTATCGGTTGTTTGTGAATACGGGCTACTTATCCCAAAAACTGAACACTCACTTAAGTCATGATACTGACACTAACGTATCAGAACTGAGACCTGCTTCTGGACACAAAAAAGAGCTCACAGCGTTTGTGTGTTAGTCTTTGTTGCAGTATCTAACCTCCCTTTCTCCAAGTTTGACCAGCCGCCACTTATCTAGTTAGTCTACACACCATGGGCTTCTGTCCTTTACAGGGGCTAACCAGTCTAACATGTTCTCACTCTGCTGATACTTTGACATTACTGAACCAGTTACAATGCTCCTCATGGCAATGGTCTGTTCTGTATTTTATATAGCTCAGTAGCTTTCTTCTCTGTAAGTCCTCCCTTCCTAACTGGCACCTTGACTAGCGCTTAACTTGCACTTCAGCAGTTACATTTCTGCACTTCTTTTTCCTTTCTAGGTCGTTTTTCTAATTCTTATGTAAAGTAGTATTTATTGTTACACCATGTTTTTTATTGCTCTTCTCCCTTGTACGTCGCTTTGGACAAAAGCGTCTGCTAAATGACTAAATGTAAATGTAAATGCAAGTCAAGTGAGACACCAGATGATTTCAATACACTTAAATTCTGATTATTATACTACATTATATTATACACATGTCTGTAAGTATATGTGTGTCTTTGTGTGTATGTGTTTGTGTAAGTGTGTGTGTGTGAATAAAGTCCCTCTTTCAGAGACTCACCTGCTGGTGGCTTCCTGCTGTTATGCCTGCTGCTCCTATTTGCCATGGCAACGCCAGAATACACCACATCCTCTGTTTCCACTCTTGTACCTGATGACCATACAGACACAAAGCAGATGTAGTTATGAAGCAGGTGCAGGGGGTGTGTGTGTGCTGATATGTGTGATCTGACCTTGAATGTCTGATATTTGTCTTCTGCCGTTGCTACCAGTGGTCACCTGGGCGTACACCAAATCGTCAGGCTCTTTCTTTTCACTCACTGCAAACACAAATACAGGTAAAACCTTCAGGCTTTCATTGGGAATTTCACTTGACAATGTGTGTGTGTGTGTATGTGTGTGTGTGTGTGTGTGTGTGTGTGTGTGTGCGCCCATGTGTGTGTGTGTGTGTGTGTGCATGTGTGTGTGTGTGTGCATGTGTGTGTGTGCATGATATATGTTAATTTGTGTGTGTCTGCATGCAGAAAGAGTGGTGGCACACAGGCTTTCTAACCTGGAGTGTGTGTATTCCTCTTTTTCATTCTGATGTAGAACGTCCCCACAGCGACACACAGACACACAGTCAGGGATAATAACACACAAATAACTATTACTGAAAGAGAGAAACACACACACACACACACACACACACACACACACACACACACAACATACACTATTATAAGAAGACTCACCTACTGTATGATGTGTTATTAACTACCTCCAGTGAACATAAAGATATTGATCATGACGGTAACAGCACACTCAGATCACTGACTTACCCGTCACTGAGGGACCTGGGTGGGTAGAGGGAAGAGTCGTGTTAGTCTGGTTAGTTGGTTTGACAGACACAGTGGAGGTACCTGAAACACGTTATATGTTAAACATGTTATAACAGATGCAGTGGAGGAGGCTCTATGTGACTGGAATACATCCTCCATCAGAGGGCATAAACATATCATAAACATGTTATAACAGATGGCAACACTGTCATAAGCCTTTGTAACACATGGTAGAGGATAGATGATCCAGTGATATTTACAGTTTATTAGTATATAATCCAGTGCCATGCTAGCATCATCATAACTGTTATGACTGCGTGTCAAATGTTGTGATTTAACCTCCTCTGGTCAACCCTGCAAACTCAGATACTGCTGAACACCCCGTGTCTGTATTCTTTACTCTCATAACTCATCATTGTTATTATTATGGCATACGGCAATTTGCCGGCTTTGCTTCCCCCCCCCTCCACCCCCCACACATGCTTTAAATGTTCTTTTGACTTTCTAACGATTTGTTTCAAATGTCTTCTTTTTTGTGGAGTTATACTTGAGCTTATAACCCCCCAACATCACCTCCAAAGCCATGTACCGTACAGCTATGCACTGATAAAACAGTTTCCAAAGTCATCATAGCCTGAGAAATTGGTTGACTAAAGTGTTATCATCTGTGAAAATATAAACCTATAAACTAAACCTCACAGTGGTTCAGTGTTTAGGTTCAGTGTGACAAGGAGGAAGGTTACTTAACTTCTTAAAGGTTCAGAGATGAGTTGAAGTGATTTACCTTGAAGGATCAGCTGAACTGTGTGATCTCCCACACTCCTCCCTGTTGACTCCTCATAGATCTCCACTCTGTATGTTCCTGCGTCTCTCTTCTCTGCAGGGTTAATAATCAAGGTCCCGTTATCACGAACAAACTGCCACCTCTGGAGGTATGATGGGTTGTTGAACTCGTTAAAGAACACTGTCTTGGAGGATTTGGATGTAAAAACATTCTTATCTCCACTGAATAACTTCAGTTCGTGTCCTGTGGCGTCCCTAATCAGCTGTAGGTACACAGGTAGTCCTAGGGTGCCGTTACATACAGCATCCTGAGTAACATCACAGATGGAGTCCACACCTGCATTAAGAAAGATTTGTTCTCATCATTTGAACACATCTATATGAGTCCAGACCTGAACAAACAGAAAACCTGCATTTACTGACAATAAACAGTTGAGAACATACCTTTCCACAACCTTGTTGAAAATACCATGCTCAGATCTTGGCCAAAATCCTCCTCAAAAACACACAAAACAGAACAGCCTATCCTAACCCTGGCCAGAACAGTGAGATTCAGATCCCTCCATCTTAAACTCAGTTTGCTCAATCTTCACCTTGAGCATTGCTTCAGAGTTACACAGAGAAGACTCAGCGATGACCTGTGTCTCCACAGTGTCCAGTTACCACAGGCAAGCCCCAAACCCCACTCTGCTTCCCCAAGAGAGACTGCATCGGACCAACTGCAGCTGAGGTCCCACTCGGCCAAACCCAGTCTCCTGTTGTTGAAGTTGTTACTTCAAGCCATGTCCACCCTCTCTACAGGTAGCAAATGGCAACCCCCGGAACTACCTCTAGTAGTTAGACTACTATGGTGTAAAGGAAAAGACAGAGGTAGGCTATGCTCAAAATAGCTGTGTTTCCACTACCAGGCCAATTCCAGGCCAGCTAGTGCGTGCCAAGGCCAGTTGCGTATCCATTGTCACTTCCGGGGCTTGATCATGCCTTCTCTGGGCTTCATTAGGGCTTATGGCCCGCCGATTACCCCTGGGCCACTGATTACCCTTGGGCCACGCGTGTGTGTGTGTGTGTGTGCGTGCGTACAACCGATGACTGGACACTACTGCAAGTCATGGACATGCCCCAGAGCCAACGGCCCTAACCACCGTTGCCATACAAAAACACCAAAGAAAAACAAACAATGATCAGCACATCTAATTGAGGATATGCTGCTAATGGTGCGTTCCAGTTGTCCTCGGAAGTCCATTTCCCAGTTCCAAATCGGTTGTTTCAACAGGAACACACACTGAAGTCAGAATTCCAACTCAGACAAACCTCACTAACCCCGACTTCAGAATCCAAGATGGCTGCCACCGCACATCAACTTTATTAGCACTTCTGTCTTATTTGTGTCTCATTAAATCAGTCGTACTCACAGAACTGTCCAACTTCTATCTGTGGACTGTTGCTATGGTGTTTGTATGTGCAAAATACCACATAATGCATTGCCATCAACTGGTATGGCTAACATCTGGTAACGATTGGTATTTATTTATTTTTTTCGACTTGTTACTGTAACACGGTCAACTTGGGTGTGATGTCCTTTGGGGAAACTCCACCGTGGTACTTACCAATTTGTTTCAGCGACCTCATCACAAGCTGTGGGCCAAAATCCCTGATATGCTCAAAAATGCCAATTAAAACCAAATCCATAAGTGATATAGCCATTCAAGCGCACACTACAAAACAATCAGTCGCTTACCTCTCAAATGAGGCACTACAAAACAGGACCAAAACTTCAGAGCCACGTCATTACAGAACAAATGTGCATCCACACCTAAACTCTAAACGTAAGCCTTCAATACGCGCTACCCAAACTAAAGTTACACTGAGCTGCAAACTATTGAATTAAAGAACGAGCCCCCATATTTTTTAATGACCGGCTTGTAGGCCATAACAAAAAAAGGAGGACAGCAGTGAATTTGAGGCAAAAGCATTCAATGGAATAAATAGAAAATGTACTGAAAAAATGATGTGGATGAATCAGTCAGTATTGTCAGCCAGTGCTTGGATGTAATCTGCAGTGTGATGTAATGTAGCGTGCATGAACAAAAGTTAAAGTCTCAACTAAATCATAACCTCAAACACAACCCCTTCCACAGGTGTAGATGATCAAACACAACCCCACCCACAGGTGTAGATGATCAAACTGACGACACTGACTCGTACTGATGACTGATGACTGAGCTTCCCAGCCACACCCACCAGCTGGCACTGGCAGACTGCCGTGTGTGTGTGTGTGTGTGTGTGTGTGTGTGTGTGTGTGTGTGTGTGTGTGCGCGTGTGTGTGTGCGTGTGTGTGTGTGGTTATGTGTGTGCATCTGTGCGTGTCAGTTTGGTAAGACTGAAGAAACTGAAACAGCTGGGTTAAGCAACGCATGACATGATAATGCAATGCCTCTCCTGGTTGACTGTTGCGTCAGTTCTGGACATGGTCGACTGTCTATTGTATTAAAACAGGGGAGGTTGACTGTCTATTGAATTAACACAGCGGATGTTGACTGGCTGAGTCTAACAGTTATGCTGACTGCTTTGTCTGAAAAATGAACCTAAGGAAGCATCATCTAAAAGAGAATGGATAAATACAAATATGAAAGCATAAATATTGATAATAGAACATGCAGAATAAACCGACCAACACAATATAAACAAAACAAAAGAACAACAAATTAATAAGTGAACTTGAGTAAGCCCGAGACTGACTAAAACCACAAATAAAAGCCTGAGCTCAGACTGAACTAAGTGCCGCTAAAAGGAATACATGACCAAGTTAAAATCGGGTGCTCCATCACAACGTGCCCACTCACAGCAAACTCACAGCACGTTGAAAGCATGTGTTTGGCTGCAACAACACAAATGTCCCTCCTGATCTCGCTCCCTGCGACTTCTTCCTCTTTTCCATAATGAAATTCAAGCTGAAGGGTTGCCGTTTTGACTGGGTGGAGGATATCCAGCACGAATTGCAGATAGTGAAGGGGATGGCAGCCACATTTAAATTAGGAATATTTAAAAAAAATGTATAGGCACAGTCCCAGAATGTTTTGATCATACCCTGTAAATTGTCATCCAAACATCAGCGTAGCAGTGATAGGAGATCCCATGCTTTCTGAATAACTGGCCGAGAGGCAATACATAAAGTGAGAACAGAATGGGAGCCAAGCATTGGACCTGGCGGGAGACCAAACGAGAGGTGTGCAACATTAGAAAATATGCCATTCCTATTGGTCATAAATGTCCTATTAGATAAATAAATAAGAGGATTTTATATGAGACACTAGGTCTGTGATTAAGTCATATGAGACACTAGGTCTGTGATTATGTCGATGAATAAGTCAGTGCCACCAAAATGCAAGTCCACTGACTGACTGCAGCTCCACTGACTGGAGGCACCAGGTGATTTATTGTAAACATACTGTGGCAGGATGCAGAAACCCACTTGAGAGACTGGGCAGTAGTAACAAATACAACCTCTTGAGAGACAATGGACAGTCTTGCATGCCACACCTGAGAACCAGTTAATGTTATGTCTATGACCATCATGATTGGATATCACCTTCATTCAGAAAAGAAATGTGCCTTTGGATAAAGCACAGAGTAAGGTAGATAGAACAGTAATCAGCATTCTTTTGGCTCCACCAAACCATTCCCTAATCCTGTTTTGTGGAGAAAATGTACATCGACCCAAATTACCTCATACAGTACGTTCAGTAAGTTCAAAATCCCCCTCATTATTATGAATAAGATCCCTGTGGATGATTTTACGTAAGGAGAATGTTGTGTTCTATGAAGCCCGATGGTGAAAATATGACTGGACACATTTTGTTGTCTGATACACTTTGCTATTTGACTTTCCTCATGCTGGCCTGGCTCATCCACTCTGTCTTGGTGGCCTATGAGGTTTTACACTCAATCTTTGCCTTTTAGCATATGGAATCAATCTGTCACATAAAAAAATCAATGTTTCTACAGCTTCTACAACATATCCATCCGAACAAATATAATAACACGTCTACATATCCATCCAAACAAATATGTTATGTCAGTCTGTGTCCCATGACATTTATGGCTATACTGATCAGTCTCTGATCCTACACACACACACACACACACACACACACACACACACACACACACACACACACTCATCCTGCAGATATGTATACTGTGAAATATTGGTATTTTTCATATATTTTCTAGGGAGTTGCAAATCACGAATTCTTCCCCCACAAGAATGTATCAAATTCACGCCACCTTCATTAACACACAAACTGTTAGCAAGACCCTCCCTGTCTGACATTCACACCTTTCACATCTATGTAGACCGCATACCCTTCGTTTTCCTTACAAGCCCCCACCTTACACCTTGAACTAGACCCCCAGACACACCCATTCCCTATCACGCTATGACCAAACTAGAACCCTCCTGATGACCAAACAAGGTCTTACCTATCTCCATCTATGCATACACATTCACACCTATCCCGTTAGGACCTACCGTCCACACTCTTTCCCCCCACGGATGAGTGACACACTTACATCAAATATACCGACATCAAAGACCTCCACACATTAATTAAAACACTACAATGTGACACATTTTGTTTCCCCTCAGCCAAGTTATTCTTTCCTGCCAAAAGGTCCAGAGTAGCCCAAAACTTATATCCCCCAAAAGCGTTAATGTGTTAATATGTGAATTCTGTAGCCCTATAATAGTTATGGAATTCTGTTACCATTTGGAGAAGAGTATTTTCAGTAATCAGTACCTGTACGATCTGAGCTTAGAGATTTCGAGAACATCACACTGTTGAGACATCGTTGTGTGCCAAGCTCTGCTAAACATCACACTGTTGAGACATCGTTGTGTGCCAAGCTCTGCTAAACATCACACTGTTGAGACATCGTTGTGTGCCAAGCTCTGCTAAACATCACACTGTTGAGACATCGTTGTGTGCCAAGCTTTGCTAAACATCACACTGTTGAGACATCGTTGTGTGCCAAGCTCTGCTAAACATCACACTGTTGAGACATCGTTGTGTGCCAAGCTTTGCTAAACTTTGTCATTTGGAATAAACAGATCTCTTTGCCAGCTGACTTCCCAAGTCTTTTGCTCCATTTATGATCAAGAGGTACAGCTTTGGCGTTCGCCAAACATACACACACTCATCCTGCACACACACACACACACACAAACACACACACACACACACACACACACACACTTCACACAAGTCTTTTGCTCGCTCCATTTATGATGAAGAGGTACAGCTTTGGCGTTTCATCAGGGATTCGCCAGAAACGACGACTTTCAACACACACACTCATCCAGCAGTCAAACATACACACACTCATCCTGCACACACACACACACACACAAACACACACACACACACACACACACACACACTTCACACAAGTCTTTTGCTCGCTCCATTTATGATCAAGAGGTACAGCTTTGGCGTTTCATCAGGGATTCGCCAGAAACGACGACTTTCAACACACACACACTCATCCAGCAGTCAAACATACACACACTCATCCTGCACACACACACACACACACAAACACACACACACACACACACACACACTTACCATGAGAAAATGCAGCCATCAGCACCACAAATCCCAAAAAAGTTATCATCCTGGTCTGAAAAACAGCATTCTGATGCGGGTACAGTGTTGTAACTGGCTAGAGAGGAACTTCTTCGCCGCCTGACTAATGAAGACGTGTGAAGCCATCCAGACTCTGCCTGTTTATAGAGATGAAAAAGAGGAACCATAATACACGTCTCAGCAAACACTCTCACACACACACACACACACACACACACACACACACACACACACACTCACACACACACACACACACACACATTAATACACACTGTCACTCGCTCACTCATTCCAACAAGGTCATATG